>NC_134832.1:40691508-40826981 GCF_004210375.1 Tachypleus tridentatus | reverse complement strand
TAGCTTTATGTAAGACGAAGTAAAGTACCTATTTATAATACATTTTCAGTGTATGAAAAATGTCAACTTCTGAACTTTAAAAAAAATAATTTTTTGCATTGAATTTATAATTCTGTGTCTAAGGTTTACCAAACTCACTTTTATTATTGATTCAAAAAAACTATTTTTCTTTCTTTGATATAGTAAAACTTTTGCAATAAGTCATATACATGTTTTTTGCTTTTTTTTGCAAAGTTTTCCTAAAGATAAATTATCTTCATTTACATTATTAGTAATATATGAATACTTTTAATTTGATATTTTATTAAGTTTATTAGATATTAAATTTTTCCATAGAAACCTTCTAGCTGTTTTTCAATTGAAATTTCAAGAACCTTGTTAAGTGTGATATACAGGTCTTTTGATTTGCACTACCTAACACTGTTTGAACTTATTTTTAAGAACTTCATTCATTGAAGTGTTCAGTTAGAGATGTTAGTAAATAAAAGAAAAAGGGTGTATAACAGAAGGAGGTCCTAATTCTAAAATAGTTGTTGCTATCCTAAAATATGTCTTAAATCTGTAAATTTTGTTCAAAAACAGTTTTATGATAACATTTTGATGTATTTTTAATTTATGATTTTTTTATTTCTGAATAATGCATCTTCATTAGGCTGAAAAATCACTATTTAATATGCTTGAGTCTGAGAACAGCTTTGAAGTATGGAGAAAACAGGTTTATGAGTATAAATCTTGGATCAACAAATTTATGTACACTGCAGACAAAATTGTTGACCTCGAATGTTCCAGTTGGATTTTCGGGAACTTTATGAGTCTTTAGCTAGCCAAACAGAGATCCTTTTGGAAAAGTTATTGAATCACATCTCAAATGAGCACCAGGAAGAAAGTAAAAGGTAACACCATAAAAAACTAAGCACAGATTTTTTTAATGTTATAAATTCTAATCTAATCTAATCAGTTTATCAACAGTAAGCATAAAATGAGAGGGTATTAGATAATTTAATTTAAAAGTGTGTAGTTTTTATTGCACAATAAATATTAATTTACACTAATATTATTGTAATATTATTAATAATATTATTATTATACAACTATTATTATTATTACCTTCACAGTTATGTCATCTAGTTTATTATCTTATCTACTTGACAATAGTCATTTTATAAATTTATTAAAATATTTTAAGTTGATAACCTATCCTGACATAAAAAAGATAGCAAAAAAAAAATTATGCATAAGTTGTTAAGTTGTATTTTTGTAAAATCTATTAAACAGAAGGAAGTATATATAGAAGAAAGTAGGAATCTATTGTTTATTGGGTTATTCTCTACAAATATTCAAAAGAGCTAAAAGGTAACACTGATAATTTGTGAAAGATAATTTTAAAACATATCTGACCCTTACAAAAATTATGTATGTTATTAGTCAAAAGTAAGCCAACTAGTTCAGAACTACATCAGTTATTACAGATCATAATTAAAATAAGATGCCTTAATGAAAATCATCCAGTATAAAAAATTGTAAAATATACTTACTGTTGTAAATCAACGAACTAGAAAATGAAATCCTAAAATAATTAGATTGCATTGAGTCACTTGTAGTACTTTTGCTATTTATGATTTTGTTGATATAACTTCTTTTAACTAATAAAGTCTTATCTCATGGTAATAACTATAACCTTTTCGTTTGTTTATTTATATCACTTCTATTCTTCACCTTCAGGTTTTCACCCTAATAAACATAATAATAGACATACACGATGACTGAAAATTCTGTACAATTGAGAAAAGCCTTACTATTATTGTTGGATTAACATGTTCATCATTAATGAAGTACTAATGAGTCATTTCTATTAATCAGGCACTAATGATGTGTTAACACATCAATCATCAAAGATGCTATAACTATGTGTAAGCAAAAACAGTCCTTAGTATTGTACAATGATCATGCACGTGTGTTACCCTCTTTCGAATAGTAGAAAATATTTTTTACTAAAATTTCAGTTCACATGACCTGAGATTTCTGCAGTGCCTTGTTTTGATTACTATTATGGCAACAAGATAGCAAAGTTGTTTAGAGTTTTACTTTAAATGAAACTGCAAGTAATTTACAAAATTCCAATGCACAGTCATTTGAAGAGGATGAAGTAGGTAGTAATTATTAACACAGTGCTTGTGAGCCTGATGATTGAAGAGGACTGGAGTGTAAATACTATGTTTTTTTTCAAACTGCTTCATCCATGGCAGATACAATAACCCAGACACTGACAGTGCACTGGAATACTGGTATAAACTGACAGGTGGCTGATTGTTCAAGCTAAATGTATCAGTCCAACTAATATTTATTTTATTGCATAGCCTCAACTGGTTACAGGTTTGCTACAAGAGGCTGTTCCAGTTGGAATTTTCAAACTGCTTATTGTGGAGGATTTTGTGAATAGGATGGTTGCTGAAAGGAATAGGTTTGCTGAACAGTTATTGGAATTGAACTTCCTGTTTTTAATGCCTCTTTGACACAAGTAAACAATAAAAGTCACTGTACATTATTGGCTTAGTGCATGAGATATAATTACTGTGGCAGTAAATGTGTTAAACAACATGTTACACTGTATACACTGTATTCACTAAAGGTTAAGATATTTGTGTTTGCACATATGTTTGACACACAAGAACACCAAGAATTAATGATTTATTGTTAAAGAAAATATACTTTGATTATACAGTTGTGAAAAACTAAAAACTTAAGAGAAATTGTTTGATTGCTCTATATATTTAACATGCAATTTGTTAGTCTTCTTCAGAAATGCCTACTTTTATTTAATTTTAACTAACATGGCATTACATGTATAAGTTTTTATCTTGTAGGATTTGTGATGAGTACAAACAAATTGTAGATAAAGCTTTAACCATACCAAAAAGCACTCAGGAGTTGATGAACTCTAAGGTAAGAAATGAAAATAATATTGATATTTATTATATATGTTACATATTATAATTTATCTATTAGTCTACAACTAATTATGCTACATACATTACATATTACAATTTCAAATAGCTAGAAATTTTAATTTTAATTTAGAAGATAATTAAATGTCACTATGTATTAAATTTATGATATTTGCCAACGGGATTAATACACACAAGTTTCTTTCTTAACACAAATCAATTTTGATATACAAAAAAAAATACAATTTATAATAACAGTTATTAAAAATAGTTTTGAGAAATAATTATTTATATACTAAAATTTTACAAGCTCACAAACAATATTCAGTCTTCTTTCTAGTCTGGAACTGAATATTTTATCAATGGTCCAGGCCCACAACGAATAAATTAGTTTTATGTTGATACACATACATTTCATTTGACAGGAATGCTAGCTAACTCTATTTGTGTTTTAGCTAAAGAGGTTTACAACCTCACTTTTCTATATCCACATAGAAATGCTAGTGTCTGAAGTTAATTCTCTGAAGTTGAACGGTTTTTAATGTTTGAAATATATAAGCATTCCTGGTCAAATGTCTGTAGTTTTTCAATTAGTGAAAGTTTATCACAATTATACCTTTGAAGGCTTATTAGTATACTGACTGTAGCAGACCAGCTATATTATTTTTAACTGTCTCTTAACATGTCAATTTATAAACTTTAAGGAGATATTCTCATAAGTTCACTTGCCAACAATATTTGAAGATACACTTGTGTTTTCATAAAACATATATTGTTGATTCTTACACCTGAGAATTTTCTACAAATTCAGAGAACAGGTGGGACTTGCACAATATACATTTAACAATATAAGTTACATACGTCTATAAATATATGCTAAACTGAAAAACATAGATATTAAAATAATATTAAATCCTTTATGTATATCATTTTATTAAAATATTTTATGAAACATATAATGAATTCAAGATATTAGAGGAATGACGTGTATTTGAGCTGACCATTTGAAAAAAGTTGTTATTGTTTCTGAATGAGTTATTAAACTGTAAACAAAACAAACAGTGTTAGAGGTTTCATTGCAGAATGTTATGATGTCACAAGGCTTTCATTACATAATTCAGTGATTTCATTATATGTATATATAATTACATATAATGTAAGGTCAACAAGGGACTCCTTAGTTTATCTGGCTATTACATTCACTAAGGTAAACTTTAAAGTAAAAATAAAATACTCAAAGCCAGCCTTTTCATTTAAATATTTATCAAGACTTCCCTTAAACTCCTTTAAATTAACTGCTTCTAGTACATATGAAGGCAACACATTTCAAAGACCAGATAGGTCTTAATTGAAGGAATCCCACCTCAATTAAATCCTCTCTGACTATTCTTTTTTCAAGAAAAAGAAGTTTCAGCGATCTTAACCATTCCTCATATGATCACTTATCCATCTCAAGCACAATCCTAGTAGCCCTTCTCTGAATTTTTTTCTGACACTTGAATGCTTTTCCTAAGGTAAAGAGCTCAAGACTTAACAAAATACTCTAAATGTGGCTTAACCAATTATCTTTACAAATTAATTATAACCTCTTTAGGCATGTATTCATTATTTCTGTAGATGCAACATAAAATTGTATGTGCCTTGCAACTAACAATAATACATTACTTGTATGGTTTAAAAGACTGATTAACTAGAATACCATGATCCTTTTCTTTTATAACACTGTTAAGGTTACTCCCATCAAAACTGTACTTATAATTCAAATATCTCATATGCTTTACTTTATTATAATTAAATAGCTATATGCCATTTATTCAACAAACTAACTAAATGATATAAATCCTTTTGTAAAGCAACTGCATATTCCTTACAGTCAGAAACACTCAAAACCTTAATATCATCATCAAATATATGTATTATATTGACCATTCATTCATCTATTTCAGTGATGAAGATAATAAAAAAAGCAAAAGTCTTAACACTGAGCCATGAGGTACCCCTCTTATGACATTAATCCAGTTTAACTCCATTTATAAGAACCCTCTGTTTTCTTCCATCAAACTAGTTTTCTGTTCAATATACCAACCTATTCTCCATAAATACAGAGATCATTTTCTTAATTTTATCAAATTCTTTCTGAAAATTCATATGCACTAAATCCATACTCTCATCTACATAAGCTCAATTCTTTCTAACTAAAGAAATGTATAAATAGGATATTCTCAAGACGTTTGGTGTTATTAATCTTTAACTCATTGTAGAATACCAATAATTGTGTGCACTGATCTCAACATTTTTGTTTATTATCATGTCAGTATTATCACAACCTTAGAAGTTATTGTTTTACTTTTGGCTTTTTGAGATAAGTCACAGAAGTTAAAAATTATACTCTGTTATAATCAAATTAATCCTTTATTTTATTTTTGAGGCATTTATTGAAGATGTGAAAAAAAATAAACTGCCACAACTAAAGGATGCTCTAATGGAGTGTTGTCACAAAATATCTTACATTGTGGAGTACCTACCACTTTCACCTTTAGAAATCCAACAAAACTCTGAAGCATTTCAGTGGCAAGCTGGAATGGATGAAGTATTCATTAACCACCATGCTATTATACAAGAAAAGACGTTGAATTTCAAGAAGCCCTAAAGGTTTTTTTATGCTTATGGTTTTAATGTCCAATAAACTGGATAGTTCTGGTCATAATTATTCAATTTAGTGTAATAATGTTTAGTGTTTCATAGACTAGTTAAAAATACTGATAATTAAGGTTTCTTTCACTTTATGTGTTATTGGGTGTGGTCATGATATTTTATAAATTTTTAAAGACTATAAAATATCTCTTAGATTCAGCACTTCCAAAAATATTTATTTAAAAATGTCATTATTTTAAATTTTATTCAACTTTTGAAAAGCACCTGTAGCTAGCACAAACCTTGCTGTACTATTATAGTTTTAATTTACCCATTATGGTTTTTTTTCACTTCTGTTGATGCATTTTGTTTTGCTTGTTTTAAATTATCAATATATTCATTATGTAAGAAGTGAATATGAATAACCTCAAAGAATTTGCATTTTGTGATATTGAATGTAATATCAAAATATCCAATACAATGCATTATCTCTTCACACATAAATAGCTATTCTCATTCAGTACAGCCCTATATATGCAAAAAAAAATCTTCTGTCTCCTATCCATGGAATTGGCTGATTCCAATATGTCTCTCAATCAAATAATCATGAGTCAACCCTAGGAGTGCAACCTACTCTAAGGACACACATGACTCCCTCTATTTTATTCCACTGGCATTTGGCAGTACTCATGTTCAGATGTTGTTTTTTCTTTTGTGGCTCTTCATGAGCATTCTGATTTTAATAGTTTAGTTTCTGAAGTTGGATGTCTTCATTATTATTCTTTTTCTTTATATTGAAGAAATCTTTAACTTAGCTTCCCAGTCTTTCCTTTTTTTCTCACACTTACATATTCTAGATCAATCACTTTTGTTTGATGTAATTATTTCCACAATGAATTCTGAGGTTCATGTTCCCACTCTGGATGTTATACCTCAAGCACTATTTTCACAGGCTGCAGTTGGAGAAAACTCATCATTGGATTTTCTGCTGTTATCCAACATGTGATTTGATTGTTATATGGGTCAGTTTTCTTCTTTTGAACTTGCTCCACTAACAAACCAATCCTCTTTGAAGATTTCATAGCCTTTTTATGCTGTGTTTTTCCCTACCCCTTTGCAAAATTAAATAGGCTTAATATGGCATTTTTACATGATTTCTTAGGTATGTCATGCTTTATATATTTCTACACTTTTCTGTGATTCTTTATTACCTCCATGTTGACTCAGTAGTCATCTTCACTTCTCTCTTTACATACATGGTTTCACTGTAGTTTGGACTTTTGGAGTCATGATGTGACCTTGTCCTTGGTACCTTTGTCACCTATGTTATTTAGAGAATTTTTTCTTTGGCAATATCTGTTTGATCATATATGTGAAACTGTGGAATCACATATCTAATTTGTTCATCAACACTCAACCTTTTCCTCTTTGGTTTCATGTTTGTCACAGCTGGAGCCACAACACACCCCTGTTCCTTTCTTCTCCTGATTTTTATCTGCCTATCCTTTTCTCATTTTGACCTTTTATTCAATATTTATGGGCAAGCCACTAACAATACTGGAGTTTAACCACAGGGTTGTTGTATACTGGGAGTCTCACTATATTGTATCCTTTGGTGATCTTTCACTACAGTTCCGTGGGTTTCTCAGGATTAACCCCACTAGCCCTTCTCTACCTCCTTTGTTCTTGGTACCCTTTTCTTTCCCCATGACTTGGGATCCTGCCACCAAGTGTTGTCTGTCTTCAAACATATAAGATTTTCTCTTTCTACAGAACATTTGCACCAGTTCATCATCTTTCTCCAGGCTATTATTCCAGGATATTTGTTGTCCTCATAATAAACTGGAGACTGGTAGCCTGTACTAGGCTTGTCCCATTTCATTCTTGTTTCCCCTCTGTCTCAATTGGCCTTGGAATCATTTCTCACCCTTAAGTGGGCTTTTTCTCCAGGTTTATCAATGACAAATAGGAATGATTATTATCATATCCCAATAATTCTTCACTTGCAACCATCTCTTTGGTTTATTCTATATGGAATGGTTTCTCTGTTTTATGGTCTGCCTTGAGGATTTACTTCTGCTCTATCTGTTTTCTTGGGTATTCAGAACATCAGTTTGTTACTTGTCTGTTCTCAGGTTGCACATTCCACTTTCTTTTGTTGTATGTTACCCTTATCAGCTGCTCCTGGAAGCAGCTATATTGGGCTGTTAATCAATTTGTAGGAGTCCTTACTGTAACCTATTCAATATTTTGTCCATTTGGGTGTTGTTGTTTTTTCTACACACATTTCTATTTGGCCTGCCTTTCTCTTCTTCAGCTTAGTTTGTTGGGTTTTCAGTTCAATTACAGATTGCAATGTTCTTTCACTTTTAGGGCACATCTTTGATGATTGGCTTTATCTTATTTGGTCAGGCTCATATGAGGGCTCTCTTGTGGGCTTTTCACAAGCACTGGAGCTTTTCAGAGATTCTTTGTTGGCTTTTATAATCCTTCCTCTTACCCTTGTCATCCTTTGGTGTTGATGACTAGATATGACTCATGTGTCAGCTGGTTTCCTGCTTCATCCTTCTCCCCTGGTTTTCCACATTTCATTGATGCATCCCATTGTGGGGCATGGTTTGATCTAATGGATGATTCGGTGTTTTTGGTATGCAACCACAAAGTTTTATCCTATTCATGTTCTGGAGCTTCTCACTGTGGATCATGTTTTGTACATTTTCTCCACCCGACCATACATCGTTTTATAATGTTCCATTCTGATTCTTCTTCAGTCGTTGTTTGCAGTGGATGGGTTTTGGATTTAGAGTAAAACTAATCAATGTAATTTCTCATATGTGTTACAGATGTCTATAATTCCTCTTTTATTAATACTCCATCTGTGTTGTGGGTCATGATGGAGGTGACTGTAGATTGTTATGGTTCTTTCCCTTCCATTATCCCTCAATGTTTTTATTCCTTGTTCCAAGGATGTTAATGTGTTTAGGGTGGTTGCAGTTAATTCACTTTTGAAGGATGTGATGTACATTATATAGATTTCTTTTTAATACCAGATGTCAGGTTTCCTGATCAATTTATCAATTTTTTATATTCACATGTGCTCATTCATGAGTCTGGTAGCACTAGATTCCTTCCAGTGTCATAAACTTGAGATGAAGTTGGTAAGATCATCTTTCCCACCCTTGCCAAACTGCTGGGATGTCGATTGTAGTTGTCTTACTGATGGTATTATCCTCATCCTACTCCCATATGGATGGTGGTTCCCAGCAGCATGGGTTTTGGATGTAGTTGATTTGTCATGTAGCAGTCCATTGCACCCTATCCACTTTACACCTAGGAGCACATCCTCTCATTTTACCCACTTTTATACTTCTGGGATTGAACTTTCTAAATATCGCTTGGTTTGGATCACTTTCCAAACCTAGTTCTCTTCCATTTGGATGTGTTCTGTTTTCTGCCCATATATGCAACATCTTTCTCAGATGGACGAAAAGTATATCTGGTTCGGAATTTGTGTGGTTTCCCTCATCAGACCTTCAAATCTGCTATTTCATTTTAAGGGGTGCCCTTTAGATGCTTCTTTATTTTCTTTGCTTCAGTCTCTCCACCCATTCAATATGGGATTCTAGCTATGTATGCGAGAGGAGTTAAGGTACTATGTCAGAAGTTATAATTTTCCTTCACTGAAAATGTATTTTCAATAGATACTTACTACTTCTCACGCTTCTCACCCTTTCTCTCACTGTATACCAGTGCTTCTGTCTTCTGCCAAAACTTAAAGTGACAGTTCTGTAGGATGGAATAAAGAGAGTTGCATGCATCATTCAGGTATGCCACACTTCTTTCAGTAGAGGGTTCATGCATGATGATTTGCATGACAGACACATGGGAATCAGTCAATTCTAATAGAAGAGAAATAAAATGCTTGTGGTATATGTAAATATATTTTTGCATAAAAAGGGCAGTATTGAACTATTTATGTGAGAAGAGATAAGTATTCTTTGATAGATTGTTTAGGCAGAGTATTCATGATGAAACTTTGTAGAATGGACAGCAACTGCCTGTTGTGGAGAGGACAATGTTTTGAAAGTCTTCCACCTTTCTTCTTCAAGACTTGAAGACGAAAGGCAGAAGACTTTGGAAACGTCGTTTTCTACACTTGTGTCTCCACAACAGGCAGTTGCCGTCCATTCTACAAAGTTTCATCAGGAGGTAAGTAGTTATATAAGTATATAAGTTATAGAGATAAGTAGAAATACATTTTCAGTATAGGAAAATTAAAATTGCATAAATTAGATGCTAAATTCATTAAGAACTGCAGTTTTGAACTGTATCATACATATGATGGGAAATGTTATACTAAACATTGTGATATGTCTGGTGATAAAAAAACAACTTAATCTAAATATTGTTTTTATACATACTTTTCATTACTGATCATAGTATTTTGTTTCTCAATATGAGCAAAAATTGTTTTACAACCGTTTGTCAACAACAAATGGAGAGAGCCTTAGTGACATACCTAAGCAAGGTTGTTGGATAGCTTCAATCCATTTCGAAAGATTAGAAAGGAATATTTATGTAAATAAAATATACACCAATTTGTTTATTGAGGAATTTTTTCAAGTTTTGGCAAGTGAAACTGAAGTAATTCAAATATTATTGAAAATAGCTAGGGCTAGTCTGATAAACTTAGAAAACGTTCTTTTTTTAATTATGTAAGTAATACATTGTTTTAATTTGGTTACTTGGTTTTTAAAACTCAGGTTCATAGAAGGATGTTTATTGATGAGTTAGAGAGTTATGGTTTTCAAATTGAGGAATTGACAACAATGGGGGGAGCTGCAAGAAGTGTCTAGATACTTGAAGAAAGCTAGAAAACTAGAAAAACACCTTCAGGAAGCTGCTGATAAAGTTGACCAGTTCAATATGGAAGAAGAATCCTTTGGTTGGTCAACAACAAACTATCCTCAAAGACCACAGTTGCTGGCAAAACTTCTACCATATCTGAAACTATATGAAGTTACTGTTGATTTTAACAAGAAACACAGGTAAGTTTAGGATATTCTAACAGAAACTATTATAATAGATAACAGATGTTTAAAATTTCATGCATTATCCAAAAATTTATGAAATTTTTGAATATTTAAATATAAAACATATATATATATATATATATATACAATGATTGATAAACAACAAGTTTCTGATTAAACATACTTAACTTAAGTGCTTGGTTAGAAGGACCACTTAGAGCAGTAAACCCTGATCTTGTGGAGCAAGAAGTTGGTAACTACTGGCGCATCATGTACAAATTGGAAAAAACCTTTAATGACTGCCCAACTGCTAAGAAAGTTACTCTACAAGTAAGAAATCTACATTGCATGAAGATCTACTATGTAACTGTAAAACTAGATCCATGAAGTTTTACTATTTGTTATAGACTGTTTAAAGAATATTTTTTAAACAAGAGGTGCAATAAAATCATTTAATGTGAATTTCCAAATGCAACATAGTTATTTGTATTGTTTAAAATAATTCCTTAGTTTAATGTAGTTAAAATTATATTAAATCAGGATCACTTCCATAAGTTATTGTTTGTGATATGATGTATAATATTTCCTTTTTATTTTATGTAGTTTAATCAAAAATAAGCAATTGTACATTAAACATGAAGTTTGTGTTTATTTACACTGTATTATCAAAATTATTGGAAACACACACCTCCAACTGCTAATGGACTCTTCTCCACTGACTCTGTTCATGAATTTCATAATAGTCATAGATATTTTGAAATAATCCTTCAAAGAAAGAAATGAAAGATCCCAAAATCTTACTTGGAATTAGTTTATCAGCAATCACATGAGTTAATACAATAACTTAAAGAGCACACCAACTCCATTTTTTTTCAAAAGGTTCAGCAATTTGAGAATTTATCAGCTTTATCATCAAAGGTTCACCACTGTTGTTTACTGTATTGCTTGCAAAGAAACTTTAAAGTTTTAAAAACTCCACAAGATTAATACAAAAACAACACTAAAGTTAAGCCATACTTCTCATTAGCTTTGGCAAAACATACTTATAATAAAGTAATTATATTCATTTCCAGACCACCTCCATTCATAATTTAAGGAGAGTAGAAAATAACCTTCAAAAATTAATTTTTCAAAAGATAGGCTTTGGGGAAAAATAATAATAACCTGAACTGTGAAAAGGGAACCATTTTACACCATCTAGGATGATAAAAGCTGGTTAGCTCTTGAAATACTTAGTCCTCTTTTTTTAAAACCATTTTAAATGGTGTGTTCTTTTAGTTATTTTATGTTGTATACTAGCTACTTTTGGATTTTTAAAGAGTTCAAGGTGTGATTAACACCTAAGTTAGGCTCATTCTCTAATAATTTGGATATCTGATTTTAAAACACAATGTAGATGATTATGTTGTCCCAATACACATAGTGACATAGTATATATTTAAACTTTTTTCAGGTCAAGACTAAAATTGAAGACTTTAAAGACAACTTGCCTTTAATTCAAACCTTGTGTAATCCAGGTCTACGAGACCGTCACTGGGATCAGATTTCAGATGCGATTGGTTTTCCACTCCATGCTGATGACAATACTACACTGGCCAAGATCATAGACCTGAGCCTTGATGAGTTTGTGTCTCAGTTTGAATTAATCAGTGAATCAGCCAGCAAAGAATACAGTCTGGAAAAAGCCTTGGAAAAAATGATACAAGAATGGGATGATGTAAGACATAGCTTATGTTTTTTTATGGTTCCAAGATACACTAATATTAACACTGTAAAACAATTTAAAGAGCTTGTGCTTGCCATTGATTTTTGAAAAGACAATGTACAAAATGAATATATATATATATATATATTCATATACATTTGAGTTCTTTATATACTTACTAGTAATTGGTGACCATCAAAAATACCTTTTTATTTTTTTTCTTAATATATTTTATTATATTTTTAAACCCACTGGAATATAAGTTAACAAATATCAGGTAATATTCATGTCAAAAATCATAAGTTTTTTTTGATTAAATCTACAACATGAATAAAATGTATAAAATGGAATAGTAAATCTATTAGATGTAATTGCTCTTGCAGTAACTGATTAAATTTTGGTTCTGGTAATTCAGTATTGTTGACAAATTTCAGATGGAGTTTGTCATGGTGCCATATCGAGAAACAGGAACCTATATACTCTCATCTGTAGATGATATTCAACTTCTCTTGGATGATCACATTGTTAAAACTCAAACTATGAGGGGTTCACCTTTCATCAAGCCTTTCGAAAAAGAGATTAAGTAATACGTGCAATGTGTTGATATATTGTGTTTACATTAATATGTTGTTCATTTACCTCATTAACAATGTGGTAAATTAGGCTGCAAAATTAATTTTTTCTTTTGTTACATAGTTAATGGTCATTCTCAATTTTTTTTTAAGTACAGATATAATCATATACATGTGTATGTGTGTGTATTGTTTTCTTAAAGAAAAATACACATAAAGATAGATATATACATGAAAAAAATCCAAAAAGGACTATGTTTGAAATGATAGTGTAATAGAAACGTGTTATACTAAGGAGTAATGTTTACTGTGTTTTTCGAAAAACTTAAAGGTACTGTTTCATAAATATAAAAAAAGGTTTGATAAAATATTTTTATCAAATTAATTATATTCTAATGATTTTTTCCATGTTAAATATTACTTTTATTTTATGATAAACACTATATATACCTTTATATTTCATATACTATATACTATATATTTCAAATTGTGAAGTATTTTTACTTTTTTATTTTTCATTTTTACAGAGAGTGGGAACACAAGTTGTTGATGCTACAAGAGATAATTGATGAGTGGTTAAAAGTTCAAGCTACATGGCTATATTTAGAGCCAATCTTTAGTTCCCCTGATATTATGGCTCAAATGCCAGAGGAGGGAAGGTATGCACTACAACTATTTTAATATTTCCTCAATGTTTTTAGAATTTTTATAAGTAGTAGTTTATTGCTTGTGTGAAGACAATTTATACATTATTCTTTTATCTCTGACTTTTTTATTCTCTTTATATACATATTTATGTATATAGCTTAGTATTTTAAACATAAAATATCATTATTAGTGTTTTGTGTAATTCAATTATATTCTTATACTTATTAGTTGAAATAGAAAAATGTAGTTGTGATAAAAATAAAATGCAGTTATTAAAAACGTTCCATACAGGAAAGAAATACAAATAGAAAACATATTTTCATTCGTTTAAATCTATTGTTACAGGTAGTACCATCTTTTAAATAATTTTGTGGTACATTTAAACTTTAGATGTGTTCCAACATTTTAGATGTTTTTTATATAATTGTTTGAATAATTACGTCATCTTAATACTCTTATCATACAATACAGACGATTCACAACTGTAGACAAGAACTGGAGAGACACCATGAAAGCTGCTGTTTTAGACAGACATGTACTGGCAGTTCTCCAGGTTGAAAAAATTTTAGAGAAACTAAAGAAATCCAGTGAGTTGTTGGAACTGATTCAAAAGGTAAAATTGCAGTCCTTTTTGTTGAAACTGTTTAATCTCATTCAGAAGATAACTTTAGTATACTCAATGGCAGTTTTCACCTCTGGGACATTCCCCATCATAAATTTAAAAAAGTATCTATAAAAAAATTCAAGAAAACAAAATGGCCATAAATTTTCACTACCTAACTTAAATAAAGATATATACACATATAAATCAAATAAACAAAATAGTTAATTGTTTTTTTTGATTTGTTTATATTTTATAAAGTTAATATGTCCTGCTGAGCACTCACCTGTTGTCACCTTCACTTTACTACTGATATATAATATTTATAAAAGTCTGGCCAACTGTTAGGAATACCCCTCCTTACATCCACTTCATTGCTAACTTTTACTCCAACTTTCACACTTCACATCTGTAAGCAAATTGCTAACATAAATGCACATGCCACTCATGTGTTAGATGCCATTTGTGGACCACTCCACTTTTTCCTGTGTAATTGCTTAGTTTTAAATTATATTTTGCTTTCCACAACATTTCAGTTAGTGACATAATTGTTTTGCTATTATCAATGTGTTTTAAGTAAAGTTTTGTGTATATTTTACTTTTAAAATCAACAAAGTGGATTGCATATTTCCAAATAAGCTCAGTAAATTCACATTATTATTGCACTTGTGTTTAATTAAACCATCATTTTCTGAATTGTATTATATTAACACTGATAAATATTTTTAGATAGTTCACACTTTTCACAATAATACATTCATTAATATAAAAATGTCCTACTTCTGAGACCATATCTACTTCTTCACACAGAAAACAATCTTTCTTGTGCATCTGCCTTAGAGATTTGCATTCCACAATTCTTTAGACAACTTCTACCAACACTCACTAGATTTCTTATGATTTTCACCATCACATAATGATGTTATTATGTAATAAAAGCCCTCCACTAATATGAGCATGACATAACCTTCCTGTGCACTATCTAATCCTATGATTTTCCACTGAGATTCTTCATTAATCTTCCTTAGCACTGTGTGTATTTGATGTATTTTGTTTTATTCATAACTTACAGAGGTTTGCAATCTAATAAAGAAACTTTGTTTTCTTTAGTTTATCAAACTATGAACTTTCAAGTTCATGCAACTTCGGCATCTGCTGAGATGAGGAATAACCTTGCAATAGTCAATTTTCTAATTTGGCTACTGAAGACATGTTAAACATAAATGGCATGATGGCCATTGTGCATAGGGTAGTAGGTTTTATTATGCAGCCAAGAATTATTTCCCCTCATTCTGAAAAGGAATGTGATGAGAAAGACAACTTTTACTGTTTGTCTCTCCCTTCTGGTTATGCTTTGAGAACCTCTCTTGTCGTTGAGGAGAATTTTCAGACATCCTCATTCTATTTGGACCTTATCACTCTATCTCTCATTCCATTGTCTTACAATATTTCCCATTCCCTACATCACAACTCCCAACTTAAATAATTTTGATTCTTTTCCCATCTTCTGATATTGATGTTAATATTGCTTCCTTTATAGATCTACCCCATGCCAGTGATCTTATTTCTTGTCCTTCTTGCTTTCTAATTCCTTTATCATGGCCTACAGTTAACTGAACTTCCTCCTTCTAGAGTCATAGACCTTGAAATCTCTTTTGCCTGTTTGGGAGCAAGCCCACTGAGGTCGATTTCACTCTCCAGTGCTCAGTTTTCTTGTCTTTGCTTAATACTACTTTCTGTGCTTTATTACCTTTCCTCTCTTTACTTCATGTAAGAGACAATTCATCGAGCTCTACTTGATTTTTCAGGCAATTCGTGTTCCCTTCTACTTTCTGCCATGGTCTGTACTCTTTCCCTGTTCACTTGGATCATTATACTCCTCCCACTTCCTATATTTTTTATCCCTTTTCCTATTTTATCCTTCTGCTCAATACTCTTCAGCCCAGTGTCAGACTTTCTGGGTTCATCAATGACAATGGAGCAGATTCAGTTGTCATGGGGGCTAGTCTTTGTGATATGCACATCTTTGTTAACAACTATCTGCAGATAGATGGGTCATACTTGTTAGTTTTTTTCTCTCAGTTCATAGCTGGTTAACTTCACTTCTCTCTCAAATTACATCCATCTTCAATATCTGGAAGTCACTGTGCCAGATCTATTGCACAAAAAAGTCATAGAGAGGGTCTTACTTTCACCTGTTTGTGGTCCCCAATAAAACTGGGGACTGGAGGCTGGTAATCTACCTTTCCACTTTCATCTGCCAGGTGGTCATCCCTCATTTTTGCATGGAAAATTTATTTACTCTTTGTTGGTTCATTTTCCTTGGACTTTGGATGAGCAAGAGTGACGTCTCAGGGATGTTTCTTCATATTCCCAATGCTGAGTCTTAAAGATATTTCAAATTTGTTTCTTGAAATCATTCTTTCCAGTTCAGGGATCTTTTTTCTTTTAGCATTGCATTGACCTTCTATGTCTTTAACAGAACAGTCAAGGCTTTTGTGTACCATTTGAAAGAACTTGCTCTATGATTTTCATTGTTACATGGATGTTTGGCTTCTTCTGTCCCGTTCACAGGATAAGTCTTACCTTCATAGTTTTCTTCTGTAGGAAGCTGTCTTTGTAGGATGGCTTGCCAAGACTTCTAAATTCTTTCTTATCTCATCAAATACTTTGTTTTTCTGGGAGTATTTTTTCAAATTCTTTCTCAGCTGGGCTGAATCTTACCCTGTCTATCTGCAAATGATGGAACATTCTCTCACTGGGATGTGAGCCTATCCTACTTGTGTTGCCTGAGAGGCTCTATTGTCTTTAGTAACTATAGCTTTCCTGAAACTGTTTATTCCACCTGGCCATGCTCATATCAACCATCTCTGAATGCCCTTGTGCAACCAGTGTAATAAATCACAGGAACCTTTGGACCTACTGTTTCTCTTCTCACAGACATTTTTGGGTGGCTGTCGACCATTTTGATATCACTATAAATGTGCATCTACTTCCACCCAAATCTTTCTTATACCTTTTTCACCAATATATCCCTACTAGGAAGAGAGGCATCTCTGAATGACAACCTTATGTTGAACACTCTGATCAAGGATGTATCTTCACTTCAGCTTAATGTACTCAAACTTTTGACAGTACTTTGGGCAAGTTCCCATTTTCTACCCCTCCTGTTGGATCATTTAGTTATGGTTCACTCTTTAAACTTCACAGTTGTTTCTTACATCAACTGTCAGAAGAGTATCAGATCCAGGACTCTTTGTTTTCAAACCCTATACCTTCTTTTTCTTATGTCACTTCTCAATACATTTGCCTCATTGTCTGTCATGTACTATATGCTGTAAACCTCATTGCAGGCCATATATCTTGACCAGACTTTGTTCTGCCCCATGGAATAGTTTATTGACTTTGGGTTTTCAGATGAGTGAGCTCTCTCCTGGGGAGTCTATGCATCTGTGCTTTTGCCACACCTCCATGATTTTTACCATGGGCCCTTGTGGCACCTCTTTGACTGGCTCAACACTGGTTTCCATTTTTGCCTTCTGTCTAGCTATCTCCCTCTTTTCCTTCCTCTCACACTTTCTTTCTTGCTGCAGCATGTTGCTATTTGATTTCATACTTGGGATTTATCCAATCCATTACCTGTCAAACCAGATTCTTATATGGTGATCTTTTTCCTGTCTTATTCGTGTTTCTCATCTACCCTGTCTATCTACCAGTGTAATAGTGTTTTTCATTTTGACCTATCCATCGCCGTCTTCATCCTGACTGTCTCATTGTTGGCTATCTCTCTTTTTTTACAATATTTTTCAACAAAGGGTTGGCTCTCTCTACCATTGTTGGTTATTAGGCTGCCTTGTCTACCACTCATTATCTTTCCTGATTCTGCAAGGTATTGTCTTTCCCAGTTCTATCCATATTTTTCCTCTCTTTCCATAGATATCCCTGCCCTGTTCCCTTGCCCAGTTTGGACCTTAATAATCTTGCATACTCTTACCCAGTTCTTCTGAGCCAATGGTCACCTACTCCTTATATTAAATTTCCCTATAGTTCTATTTCCTCTTACTCCTTCCCTAAGGTCACCATCTCTCAGACTTCTATGCTTTGAATTCTTTCCATACCCTTTTCCATCCTCCATATCTTTTACTTTTTCATGCCTGGTCTCTTTCCTCTCTATGACTTCAGCATTTGGGAAGGTGATTCCTCCTTCTCCCATACTTCCCTTCCATTTCACAACTCCATGCTCAATCTGACTTGTGTCTTCTGTTACATTCTGTTCATGCTGTATCTTGCTACTTAGCCTGCACCTTATAATTTCCTGGCTCCCTTCTCCACTTCTTTCTTTCTTGGGATTTTCTTCTTCCAGGGACTTATCACTATCTAAACTTACAAGCTTAGTTTGTCAACTGCTGTAGTTGGTCTACTTTTCATTGGATGTCAATACCTGCAGGCTGTTCCATATTTCTTCTCATCAAATCTCCCACCTCACCCATTCTTTTGCCTCTTGTTTTTGTGGCTACTTGATGATATTTTGCAGACTGGCATGTGGACTACATCTTCCACTTTTATCACACACTATCTTCATCACCTGGCTGTCTCATTTCCTGTGAATTACTGCCTATCTCAGTCTGCTATCTTCCAGTCTACTTACCATCCTTAGTCAGATGAATACATTTTCTCTATTGTACAGGATTCTGTAAAGTGGCTGGTGGTGCCACTCAGAGTACTTTTATTTCTCAAAATTTTGCACAAGTAATATCCCACAAGTATATCCATATGAAGCTCCTGCTATTGGGTGTCACACTCCATGAGTTTCTTTGGGTGCTCTCTGAAGGGAGCTGAAATAGGTAAATCTTGCACCAGTCCCTCCACTATATTAATGTGGGATTTTAGTTTTTGTGTGAATAAATGTATATCATCTTGGAAGTTAACGTTTTTCCTACCTTAAAATATGTTTTCAATAGATACCCACTTCTGCACAAACTTCCCACTCTTCCTCCACACTTCTAGTACAACTTCGTATTCTTTGCATTCACAAGTTATGATGTCCTCATATTGGTGGAGGGCTTTTGCTACATAACAACATTATTTATGTAGTGCTAATCACAAAGTGACTAAGTCTATTGCTTCTATCAGAATTTATTTAGTATACAATAATGTAAGGATGAAGGAAGCTATTCTTCTCATGAATCTAAAACCCCTCCTCAAATTAATCAAAAATCTAAAGGAACTTCTCAACTATAGTGCTTTGTCCTTGTACTTTCTTGGACAAAAATCTAAAAATAATACTATTTTATTTTGTATCGAGAAGGCTAAGGTTATTAGTGTTATTTTTGCTAAATCTTATTTTATTTTTAGGTGAAAAACAATATTATTGCATTATCTCTTTGCTTTATATTCTAATATAATAATGTACTGTAATTAAAAAACTAACGTTTTTTTGCCAAAAATTTCATACTACGTTTCTAGAAAGATTGGTACAAAAAGTAATTTTGTTTGTTATTAAAGTGCAAAATTTGTAAATTTGATTTTCTATATGTTCAATGTGAAGCAGGAAATGGTTTCAACCAATGAGGATTTGACTTTTTAACCATAGTGGTTAAAAAAGTCCAGATGAAAATGTATTTGTTATTGCAATAATGGCAACAATTTGACTTTATAATAATTAATATAATTAATTTTTGCATCATTCAAATCATAAATTGATATTTATATTCTATTATAATCTTCTATAAATTATATTCAAAGTTGTATAATTGCTGTAGTTGTGTCATCAGCTTAAAAACACGTTATATGTATTATCATAAAAGGATAAGCTATAATATATTTGTAACATTTGTTGAAACTGATGTCCAAGGAACTCATTAAAAATATATTGGAATTGATTGAACATAATATCTTACAACATACATTTTGCATCAGTTAGTGCTTTATTTTGTATTTTCATATTTTTATCTCATAGGGCTTAAATGACTACCTGGAAAAGAAACGCTTGTATTTTCCAAGGTTTTTCTTTTTATCTAATGATGAACTTTTAGAAATCTTGTCAGAAACAAAAGATCCAAAAAGGTGAGTTTGCAAGGAAAGTGTTCTGTTCCCAGTTTATAAATAGGATAAACCAGAAAAATATTTTAATTTATATTTTGATGGTTTATGTTATAGATTAGCTAAATTTTTCGCTATGTTAGCTATATTCACTTTTTAAAAATTACTTATTTTGCTTGCAACCCTTTAATTTATGGGGATTTGTTTTAGAATACATTGGCAAATACATTTAGATTTGATGCATATATATTAAAATAAATGTGTAATATCTACTTAAAATAGACTTACTGGTTACTTTATTAAAATCTCCTTTGTTTATTTGTAGATCTCACTATTTATTTACTTATGCAAAACACATTGTCAGTAATTGTACTTACTAAAGTGGATGTATAATCCTTGTAAATGCAGAGGTATGGCTATATTGTGGTTAAACTGCAAGGTAATGGGTGAGAGTAATGATTTCTCTTACTTTCAAAGGAGCATAGTTGTAAGTACTTGTCTTGCTGAAGCATCATTATTAATTACTTTTTTAACCAAATGTTCAACTGCATTTGTTTTCAGAATCTATGAAAAGTGGCAGTTTGAAGGGGATATACACATGTCACTAGAAGCAATTATATTCACTAACAGCAAACATTTTTTTGAGGGATAAGACAGTTGGACAACTTTTAAAGCACAATTGTCATCATATATATAACAACTTATTCCATCAACATTAATCAAAATTTAAAATATTCAACTATACTGTGCAAAGAAAACAGTAAAAAACTGTCATATGGCAGCTAAAAAAGCAGTCTGAAAATTATTTATCTCAGATTGCAAGCGGTAAGCATAGCTTCAGTGCTAATTATGGTGTATATTGTAGGCAGTAAATCAATGAAAGAATTTGACGTGATATGATAAACCACATTCCTAATTTTTTGATGATACAACATACTGGTGGAGAAAGACATTAATTAGTTGGCCCTGCTTTTGTTGTTTCCAAAAATATAAGATTTTGTTTAGTTGTTTGTTTGTTGTTATTTTTTTTTAGTGCAGTGTTTCAACAGATTTAGGAAGGTTGTATTTATAACCATGTTCTAAATACAGTGAGGTTCCAACTATAATTTGGATTTGTATAAAGTAATTTATTCAGATTTTTACCACATTTTTTTTAGTTTAAACCACAAGCTTTCAGCTTAATTACCTAAGCCTTTTGCATGCTCAAAACATTTAGTAAACAGCAGGACCTAACAAAACAATTCAAATCACAAGTTGCCAAGCAAAAATGAAAAAAAAAACAGTAAACCTAAATAATTTTAAAATGAAACTTGTATAAAAGATATATTCATAATTAAAAGCAATAAAATTTAAAATCTCACACAATAAATAATTACTAAAAAAAGGACTTGCCCTAAAAGACTCTACACGTTTCACTGTTTGTATGACATTATCTTCAGGAGTAACAGTAGAGGTAATGTTGGGAATGGTTGTGAGGAATAATTATGACCTGCAATAACAACAACTATTTATCAGATAGCATCCTGTATCTGTTATAAATAGTATCATTGAAACCTTACCATGTAGAGTGCATAGAATATGCAGCAAACTACTATGTAGGAACTGAACCTCTACAGCTTGAATTGACTTTTAGTAATAATAAATATCTCTAAAAATTGATAAAAAAGACTGTCAAAAACCTTTTAATGATGAAAGTACCATTAAACAGGAAAATAAACTAAGGATGGTGATGTCCTACTTTTGAGAACTTGGAGAAAAATGAAAAGAATAATGAATACCTTTAACATTCAAATTGTATTCAGGTGTCCAACTAACTTATGCAATATTTTAATCAAAGTTAAGTCTAAATATCAGACTTCCATGCAAAAACTCTTTGCAACATACCATGTGAGCATAAAAAGAATACATTAGAGAGACCAAATGTCTTGTTAATATTGGGATGAAACATCATCAAAGAGACTTTGCACAAGCTTCTGAAGGTACTTCAGGCATTGCATTATACAATTGAGAGGAAAACCACAATGTTGATCTCAAGAATATAAAAATCATTGCCAAGGATTGTAATACCAGAATGAAAATCAATAAGGAAGCCATTAGAATTGCACCTCATGACTGGGGTCCTGCTATAGGCATTAACCATAATCTTGGAATCCCCCTTCATACTCACTGGTTACTTATTGTTAAAGAAATTAAACCATGCATTTCTCTATTGCTGTTATAAAAAGTACCCTAAATTTTTATTAATTTCTTATTGTTGATTTTACTTTTTGATGTTGGTTTTTATCTTTCTAGCATTATGTTAACAAACTACAATAATAATATGACTTTGTAACATTATTTTATTTTACCTTGTTAGCCTTTAGGCTTATTATTTTACAGAAACTTAGGGCACATTTTATTTTAGTTGTTGCTAGGCAACTTCTAATTTGAGTTGTTCTGTAAGATTCTTTTGTTTACTAAACATCTTGCACTTGTAGAAGGCTTAGGTAATTGAGCCCAAAGATGGTACATCGAGAAAGAAAAAAACTCGTGATGATAGTCCAAATAAATTGATTAATACAAATATGACTACTCATTTAAAAGCCTGAAAAGTTATTTAATACTTATTGTTTATCAATTATTGTCTTACTTCCTGTTTCACCATGTTCTTAAGGTTTTTCAAGAACAACAATTTCTGTTAGAAAGTTTTCCTCCAGGGATAATGATAACATTGTTCCACTAGAATAACAATTTGTTTCTTTAATTACCTCTAGTAAATAACACTTATAAAAGCAAAGACTCCATTTTACACTATGTCACCTAAGTGAATTTGGTTGACACAATTGTTTTGAATTTTGAGTTATCATGTAATATAAAAGAAGAAGAAGAAATTCAAACTTTTTACTGTGATATTTACAGACACTTCCAGAACTTATGACTTGGTCATTACATATGTTTGTTATCAAAGGAAACACTATTGCTATTGTAAAGTTCTATGACCTATTGTAAAGATATTTAAAATTCCATTTTGATGAACAATTCTAGCCATTCCTACATAGGCCATACTACTGCCTGCCTGATAAATGTAAACATTTTTCTACACAAGTGCAAAGATGTAACAAACAGCAAACTTTGTGTATAATCTTTCAGGGTCCAGCCTCACCTTAAGAAGTGCTTTGAGGGGATTGCAGTACTTCACTTTACAGACTATCTAGACATAACTCATATGGAGAGCAGTGAGAGTGAGGAGATAGAGTTGACAGAAACAATATCTACCTCTCGTGCTCGAGGACAGGTAGAGAAATGGCTTTTACAGTTAGAAGGGATTATGAAAGATAGCATTCACAAAGTAAGTTCCTTTAGGTTTTGTACTTACATACAATAACATGTACATGTGTTAGAACAAGAAAATATTTTCTCATTCTTACTATTTTATGGGACTAATTCTTTTATGCCATAACAAAATATGAATCTCAACACTATGGCAATGCTTCACTGGTCTCTGTTGAACATTGAATGAGCCTTGTTGAGAATACTTATCATTCTTTAGAATTTCAATATACTTGTATCAAGGGCATGTAATAATGTTTCTGTTTGAATGAACATACTGATCAAATTTGGGATATGCTAAAAGAAGTCAATTGAATAGAACTCCACAACTAAACCTTGATAAAAACAGTGTTTAATACTATATATTAATTTTTGTTGTCATGCCATGGCCCA
Organism: Tachypleus tridentatus; assembly: GCF_004210375.1. Taxonomy (NCBI): domain Eukaryota; kingdom Metazoa; phylum Arthropoda; class Merostomata; order Xiphosura; family Limulidae; genus Tachypleus; species Tachypleus tridentatus. The sequence goes on along the minus strand of NC_134832.1, from coordinate 40,803,099 downwards.
ACAAGTATAAATAATTGTCAGTAGAGTAGAGATTTTTATAAAAGCTTTACATAATGCTGGTTGGATTCCCCCTGACAAGTGGCTGCAGACTTCAAATGTTCCCAAACACTGTTAAGTACACCCCAGATCATGAAACTGAGATAAATAAATTTGAAAATAGAAAAGGAAGAGGCAGAATACCTTAACACACTTATGTTTTTTGTTTATGCAGCATTTGGGACAGAAGGAAGACTGCCATTGATCTCATGCATGAGATAAAGACCATGTGCTAAATGATAGAAAAGTGTACATTCAATTGTATAACTGTTAAAAAAATTTACTTCGATCTCCAAGTATTTTCAAGAGACTGAGATTTGCTAAAAAGTACAAAAACTGAATTATTGATGATCAGAAAATGGTGTTATGGACAGGTAAGTACAAGTTTGAAATATTTAGTTCAAAGCATTAATTGTATAACTGAAGGAAGAAAAGTGAAAGATACTTACCTCAATACATACCATCAAGCATGGGAGGAGACAGTGTGATGGTTTTGGAGTGCTTTTCTACTGATGCAACAAGAAACCTTTGCAAAATGGATGAAATAATGGACTAGCTCATGGACCATCAGTGATTATCATATTATTGGTAAAAGATTCTACTACCAAGAAGCTAATGACCTTGAACACTTATCCAACCCATGCAGAAATTGTTTAGGTAAGGAAGAAGCTGCTGGAGTAACTCAAATGATGCAATGGTCCCCACAGAACCTTAATCTCAACCAACTTGACAAATCTGGAATTTGATAGATCAGAAACTTGATGAATCAAATGCTACTTCCAAAGAAACTTTATTGGAATGTATTAGAGACATTTGGAGTAAAATCCTAAAGGATACTTTTGTTAAATATACTGCAACAATACCTCAAAGACTGTCTGCAGTTATTAAAGCAAAAAGGGGACACACACAATATTAAGTGTGTGTTGAACTCAAATACTACCACTGGCTTTCTGTTGCACTCAATATGAAAATTAATAAAATTCTGAAGTTTCACATTTACCTTCCATTTGAAAGTAACCTGAAATTGAATTTATGATTTTGTGCTAATATCTTTGCACAGTACTGGAAGAATTTACAAACTCATGCAATTATCAGTGTTACCTGTGCAAAGAAACAGAATTTTAAGTCATGATTATCTTGGTATTATGTATGTGAGTAAGAATATTATAGAAGTTATATTGTTTATACATTATGTATGTAAATATTATCAATTTGAAAAATGTATAAGATATGGGTTTTTTTTACCAGTAAGGAACAATGTATTTAATAACATGTTTTGGATTACTTTTGTAGTTAACAAATGCTCTTATATAATGCCATTTATACATATTATTATGCATATAGGAAATAATTTTATATATATATATAATGATGCGTCTTTTTATCATTTATAAGTAAATATAATATACAAATCATTGTCTCTTTTTATATTATAATTTTATTTGAAAATAATATGTTTCAGCACAATACAATCAGTGTATAAACTGACATTTTTTATACCATATTGAAGCACGAGAAATTTATAAGCCTTGCTATCTGTGTATGTGTGTGTTTTGTAAGATTGAGAAAGAAGAATATATAAGTAATTGAGGATTACTGTATCCTGTGTGTCAAAATATATGTGATGTGTTTTGTACTTGAGAGGGTAAGAAAAGTGTACTTGTCATGTTGTATCTCATTATTCTGTTTATATGTTGTAAGGGTACCTAACTCAAAGTTTTTGTAGAAGTAGAAATATTATATCAATATTATATTTTTTATTTTGGCAAAATATGTATTAGGAATCATTGTTTTGCATTATATTTGTATGTAAGAAGAATGTACTAGTCATGTATTACATTAAGATGTATTTTGTATTATCTTTATGAATAAGTCATGTTTTTATGTTGCTTTGTTTTTATAGGATATAGGTACCATGTGTGGAAAGTAAATAGATCATGTATTTTGCTAGATAGGTAAAAATATGAAGAGATTGTGTTTGTATTTATTTTATTATGTGTGTAAGAGAATATTATTTAAATCACAGGTCAAAAGCTTTGCACTTATTAATATAAGTAGGAAAATTGTATGTAAGTCATAGTGGATTTCAGGCATTTGTAAGTAACAAGAATGTGTAAATTAGGGCTCATTTTACTAATTTTGCAATGTTTACTGAATATTTTTGTTTCATGTATTAATATTTTGACTATATGTAAAAAAATCTGCATTTGATAGGATAACATAGGAACTGGAATTTACATATTCTTAATGAACATGCCTTGTACATTCATTAAAAATAAATTATTTGCCCTTCATGATTTGATAGGTGATATCTAGATCTATTAGATCATATTGTGAATCTCCTCGTGAGTCGTGGGTAATAAAATGGCCAGGACAAGCTGTTCTCTGTGTTTCTCAGACATATTGGACAGCAGACATTCATCAAGCTTTAAAGAATGGACTAGAAGTATGTTGTTGATTTTACATTAAAAGTTTCACTAAAATGATACTTGTAAGTGTAACATCTGTTGAAATATTTTGTTATTCTTCAAAACATGTAGTTTGCAGTTTGAATATTTTTAATAAGGTTTTAAGATAAACCATTTTAACAGTGGAACAACAAAATCAAATATTTTAACATTGCATTATAGTAATTTAACTTTTTTTTTGCATTGACTACAATTTCAGGCTTTGAATAAATACTTGGAACAAAACAATAGGCAGATAGAGAAAGTTGTGACCTTAGTGAGAGGAAATCTTCCCCAACAGACAAGGACAACCCTTGGGGCTCTGGTTGTACTGGATGTGCATGCTCGAGATGTGTTGGCTACTTTAATAGAAAACAAAGTGTCATCTGAAAATGATTTTATATGGTTAAGTCAACTTAGATATTATTGGCAGGTTAGAGCACTTCACATCAATAACTAAAAATGCTAGAAAAATATAAATGAACAAATTATAGCTTGAGATGAAGAGGTGTTGCCCAATTTCATAATATCAATTAATATTTCTTGTTTGTTTGTTTAGTTATTTTGCAAAAAGCTACACCATGGGTGTCAAAACCTGATTTTTACCAGCATAAGTCCAGAGACATACCATTATATCACTGGGGGGCTAAAATTTCTTATGTAAATGTATGCTTAAATTTGATATTAATGCTAACCATAGAACAGTTGAGATACTTAATTTTATTACTGCTAACAGGTAAAAATCACTTGAAATATTCACATTGACAGGAAAAGAATGCTTCAGGTATGTGATTTTAATACTGCCAACAGGTAAAGAACACTTCAGATACTCAGTTGTAGTAATAGATTAGGTCCTAGGCTGGTGCTACATAGAACATTTAATATTATAAAAACAACGTATTCAAATTAACAACTAAAATAAAAGGAAATACTGGAGCCAATTTAGTTATAAAAAGTTGATAAGCCATATTTGATAAGACATACTTACTTCTTACATTTTACTTCTTCTTACATAATAGCTTTCCTCTGTTTGTGCTGCCTTATATATGCAAATATTTTCACTCACCACTAGTATTGAGGGTCCAACCTAAATTCACTTGTTTCCATAGGGTATTACTGTGTTGTAGCATGCAAATGAACACGTGAAAACTCTCCACCAATGGGAGTGTGACACACCCTACTGGTGTAGCTGACTTTCTCTTTACTAAAATTTACATGATTCAGCACTTATGCACATGTATAAATTTTTTCCTTCTTCCTGTGTTTTTCATACTTCACTTTTTATCATAAAATTTTCTGTTAACTTTACTTAGTTTATGGAGGGCTTTAGATAATTTTTCCTTTCCTTATTATGAGTTTGCAAATTCATGTGATTGTTACTTCATCTAGTGTAGATTCAAAGGATTTTATTCCTACTAAATGTTATGTTGGCATTAAAACTAAAGGTTCTTTCTCTAAATTGCTACTATTATAAATATTTTATTTAGTGTCAGCAATTGTCCAGAGGGGATGTTTTAGCATGAATGACTGGATTATCTCTGATTTTTTTACTTGAAAAAATATTCTCATCTACTCACTTCTGAGATATTAATTTTGAGGAAATATTTTTTTGTCTTGTGTATGATATGTCATTTTCAAATTCTTGCCATGGAAGTTTCCATTTCAGCTGTATTGTGAGATAGGAGTATAGTAATTAAACAACTTTAGAAGCCTCTTCAATGTGGTATTGTTATACAGTTAGCTTTGTTGATAGAATTTCAGTTAGAAAAATAACAATTTTGTATAAACCATTACTGATGTTCCTGTGATGCCCGTCTTTCATTATGTATATCTTCATCTGACAGTGATTACTATTGGTATGTATTTGACTCAAAAGGTAGTACAGTATTGAAATCAAATCACTCCTGTGCTGAGGCAACTCTTGGAAACCAGCAATGAACTCCAATTTTACTGGCACAAGCAAATAAAAGTAGTTATACATTCCACCTGGAAAGGATGCCAGTTTGGCACAGTTTGACCTTTTAGCTAATAATTTGTACCCATTGTGCAGCTTGATAAACTGAAACAATCAAAATAATGTGTCTTTCTCAAGGACTTGACAACCATGAGATGAAAGCAAAAAGTCACTGAGCCTACAGTTCCCTTGTATTGATAATAGAAACTTTTGAATCTACCACACATTGAGCCATATCGTATTATCTACAACTATATATGAGTGAGGTTAATAAGGTTTAATAAAAGAAATAATGTGTTGCCATAAGTTAGCAACCATTATATCAGTTTTCAGTCATGTTTTCTAACTGTCTTATGTAAAGTAACCTTCATCCCTTTAATTCTTAAAGGACAAATTTGAAAATGGTTTTCTCAGTTTAAAATGTTTAGTTATAGAGTAAAATGTAGAGGTGTATATGCATATACGAACATGACATGCAGAAGTTAGGTAAAGCACATTTCTTGATAGCTCATTTATTAAGTGGTTGAAATACTACTTTATTTCTTTAATATTACCATCTGTAAAAAATGATATCAGAACATATTCTAAGTCAAACTGTGAAAAATGTATATATATATATATAGACATGCATACTAAAATGTATATTATAAATGATAGTTTAATTTGAAATTTGGTCTTAAAATGACTTAAAATAAGGAAAACATTCTGTTACTTTAAGAAGTGAGACAGCAATTATGCCACCTTTTAATTTTAGGATGAAAAAATGATAACTTCTATGATAAACTCATCTTTGACATATGGCTATGAATATTTGGGAAACACTGTTCGGCTTGTTATCACTCCTCTCACTGATCGCTGCTACCGTACCCTCTTTGGGGCATTGCATCTTCATTTGGGGGGTGCTCCTGAAGGACCAGCAGGCACTGGGAAGACTGAAACCACAAAGGACTTGGCCAAAGCTGTTGCAAAGCAGTGTGTTGTATTTAATTGTTCAGATGGCCTGGACTATATTGCTTTAGGAAAGTTTTTCAAGGTAATGTATCCTCTGCTCCTCATGAAATAAACAATTTCTCACTATAACAAATATCATTTCTACTGTATGGTAATGAGGTTAAAGATATCCACTAAAGTCACAATACAAAAATACAAGTGAAGTATCAATACTAAATGAATTGTCAGCAATACACTAGTTATGCTTTTAAAAGATGTTTGTATTAGAATTTAGTACGTACCACTTTTTGAACAGTTTGTATTTTTAGTTTACAGTTGATTGTAAATAATTTGTAATTTATTATGATCTTTAATTCATTAATATATGTATATATTGTCTTTTATAAGAAATAACATTCACAAATGTAAGGTGTTGCAATATTATCAATAACAATTTGCTTAATTTAAGATATGATGGAAGCAAAATTGATGGCTAACTTATATTAGAAGTTTTCTATACATATTAATAATTTTTATAGAATAATTTGAACAGAGCTTAATGTCTTATTCTAAGGGTCTTGCTTCCTGTGGTGCCTGGTCCTGTTTTGATGAGTTTAATCGCATTGATTTAGAAGTTCTATCTGTAGTAGCTCAGCAGATCTTAACTATCCAACGAGGAATTCTTACAAAAGTTGAAACTCTTCTATTTGAAGGAACAGAAATCAAATTAAATCCAACATGTTCTGTATTTATCACCATGAATCCTGGTTATGCAGGCCGTTCAGAACTTCCAGACAACTTGAAGGTGAGACAAGTCCAGTATGCTTCTCAGAACTTCTACTAACATTTTCTTTCCTTAGGTATTGAATTGTATTTCTACAAGCTGTTTAAGGCTTTCCAACACCTTGATAATAATAGAAATACCACCATACAGGTCTTTTAATTCTTAGTTAAACTCTTCATTTACACTTACTTCTTGTAAAGATTTGTGATTAATATCTGTGTAAAGTACAGAAGTTTCTGAAAACTTGAAAAGGAGCAACAAGTTCATTAATTCATTAATACGATACTTCAGAATTTTCTTATTTATACAAATGTAATTTAAAATTATAATAAAGGAGTTCTGCAACTCTTAGAAAATTCTTTAACTTGTTAACCAAAAAACGTACCTAATTTGGTTTCTTGGACAGATTTTATAAAGTATATACAAGAAACATTTTACTCTATTTATTATTCAGCTATTAACATTACCTAAAGCAGAACATATATATTATATAAGTATATTATCCTCTCTTACTACAGGCACCTTTTCCTGAGCATACCATGAGGCTATAGTCAGTTACATTCAATAGTTAAATAGGCTACGTTTTTTTCGTGGTATAAAAATGTGGCTAATATTCCAAATTTTAGCAGTATATAAGATTTAAGTTCTTATTTTTAAGCCAAACTCCTGAATTTCTCGTAACAGAAAGATTGTGAGATTTTCTCTTTAGTATACCCTCTTTAATGTTTTTACCACCCCTCCAAGAAGCACGAAATTTAATGTTATTATTTTCCAGCAAAGCATAACATTCATAGCCTTTAATCTTATTTGGTTATAGAGCCATCAAATTGAAAATCAGACCCCTCTTGCCATGCCCACCTGTTATATCCTCTCTTTCAAAAATTGCCAATAGTTCTCCCTAACTTTTAGTATGATGATATTTGCATTCAATAGACAAGTAATATTTTAGTTTATCAAATGATGTATGATATTACCTTCTTTTCTGTACAGAGAGTTACCAATTTTGATTTCAATTCAGGCTTTATTTCTGCAGGAAATAGATTGATGAGCTAAGATAAATTTTTTACAGCTCTTGTCAAATAGTTAGAAAGCTAGAAAAATTGGGATAGTCATAGAACATGATCTGTTTTTTGCATTTTATTATTCTGTGTTATTTGGTGCATTATTTGATTAAGTAAAACATTATTTAATGCAGGATTACCATTAGTATACAAATATTTTTATGATAAGGTTAGTTTAGGAAAATATATAATAATAATAATAATAATAATAAATGTTCATGGAATACCTTTGCAAGCAGTTGCTAGTAGCTTATGCATTATTTAATTCAATAGCATAAAGTGAGCTCTGTGTTCCCCCAGCAATTTACAACTTATATGGCACGAGTATTAGTTAGACATGGTTCAAAGGGAAATAAAACAATAAAATGCATGAGTTTAAAACAATTAACATAAACAAATGTAGTTTTCTGTTACAATTTCAAGTTATTTTAGAGAAAAAAAAAGAGGATAATTTAGGTTTATTTTGATGTGTGTGTTTTTTATTTTTTTGGTGGTTATGAGGTGAGTCATCTTGACCAACCTTGTACAGAGTTACAGCACATAAAATAACATACAAGATATAAAGTATTATGAAAAAAACATTTGAAATTAATTTAGGAGGTTTAAGACACCATACAAATGAAATTTGAGATTTTTTTGATAAAGAAAGTCACTTTGCATTTGGACTTGTAAGTAGAATAAAATATTTTAGTAAAGAAATATGATTCTTTGTTTTTCAAAAACTCAATGTTTACTGAAAGTCTGCAAAGCTTTTGAGATACACACACTTTAGTAAAAGTTATAGTATAGAAACCCCATGGTTACAAACTTAGTCAATTTAACCAAGCCTTTAGAAGTAGAGTGAACTGATTGTTTAATTTGGTTTTTAGGCTTTATTTCGACCTGTGGCAATGATGGTTCCAGATTATGCTCTTATAGCTGAGATTGTTTTATATTCTTGTGGATTTGTGAATGCTAGACCACTAGCAGTGAAGATTGCAGCTACATATAGACTTTGTTCAGAACAACTCTCATCGCAAAGTCACTATGATTATGGAATGAGAGCAGTAAAATCAGTTCTAATAGCAGCTGGGAATTTAAAGGTAAAACTATTTTGAATCTTTACTAGGTATGGTGTCATTTTTACAGTTACAATCTTTGAATCTATCAGTTATATTTTGATTCAGTTGAATTATGATAACAAGGATTAAATATTTAAACTTCTTAAAAGATACCTTGCCACTTCTAATGTATAGCATTTTCAATTTAGTGCTGCCTTCTATATGCACAAATGTTTGTTCATCACTATCCATGAAATTCCCATTAAAAATCCCACATCTGCGTGATATTGCTGTGCTCTTCCATTCAAGTGAGTATGTGCCAACCTTGCACCAGTAGGAGTGTGGCTCACTCTCCTTGTGCAAGTTACTCCATCTATACTTAATATTCAATCATAAAATCAAGATCAGGCAAGAAAAGGTGAATTGTAAGAGGGGAGGATGGATGGGAATTGTGAGAGAGGTATTAATATTGGAAAATGTAAAGTTTTTTTTTAATTTTATAATATATGGTGTAAATTATGAAGTTATAATTAAATATTGTAATTATTGAATAATGTTTTTAAATACTGCTTTTATAAATCTATACTAAACTGTTTTTGAAAATTTTTTTTAATGTTCAACAAATCTTGTTCAGCTAAAACAACTGATGCTTGTGTCAGAGAACAGCTGAAAAGTAAAAAAAAGTGAAAATGCTGTTTCATTCATTATGCAGTTGGGTGGGTAATCACAGTGTTATAACCTGTTGATTAAAATGTTAGTATTAACATGTTCAGTGTAATTTGTTTTCAAGTATTGTTACTCCTTTGACCTGGGAGTAGCTGAAATATCAAAAAAGAGAATGAAGATAATTAATATTTGAAATACAGTCATATAACTGTATTATAAAAACTTGAACAATTATTTTTATGAGCTTACTTAACTAGTTTAATTATTTAGTAAGTGTAAGAAGTGTTTGCATTTGTAAACAGCTGAAGTATCCAGAAGAAAGTGAAGACATACTGGTGTTAAGGTCAATTAAAGATGTCAATCTACCCAAATTTCTTTCTCATGACTTACCATTGTTTGCTGTAAGTATATTTTTATATTACTGCATTATTTATGTAATCTAGTAATATAAACTACAAACATTATGTCTCTTTAGGATGTACTGTTCTTGCACTTTTAACTATTAGCAGCTGTCTCTAATCACAGTGCTCACCTGTAGAAGCTAGTTTTGGAGAATCAGCATGGCCAGGCAAAAAGCAGAATCCCAAAATTATAGAATGATGCCCTTTTCCAATCATTACTCCCCTCAGCGTAGATTCCTGTATGTGGAGAGAGGACCTCCCAGGGAAGTTTCTGTTCTTTCAGTTTACCTCCTCTGGGATCTAAACACCAACCCACATGTTTGCCATGCTTGGATACCCGTGAAGGGGAGGAGAGGATTCTGGTGGTTGAGGGGTCCAACCCTAACACACCACTTTGGCCTTGAATTTCTGTAGACAGGCAGCCTTGAGTGAATTGGCTGCTCCACTCGGGTTAGGGTCAACCAAGTACCAGTGTTGGATGTTCTCAACAGGTGTTGTGAACATTGTATCTGATGCTGGTATTTGGGTATAGTGCTCATGAAACCCTGGCATTGCTGCAGTGTCTTTGTTTTGACATTGTAGTGCATCTCCTTGTAGGGCTCCATGGTGGGTAGGGTAAGTGGGCATTTCCTTTTTTTTAATATGGATACTCCAATTAAAAATCTTAATAAAAGAGAGAAACAACAGTCTATAGGTAAGCAACCACGTCTTGAAGATTCTGAGCAGCAATCCTCACCATCTGTACCACCTGTTGTACCTCATTTTCTTATATTGCATTCACAGACAAACTTTTAGGGTAAATGTCTCCCTTTTTCATTCAGAAGGGACTAGAGGAACTTGCTGGCTCTCCAAAGTCAGTAAAGAAGCTTCGATCTGGTGACATATTGGTGGAAACATCCACATCTCAACACAGTGAACTCCTCTTGCATTCGAAAACAATTGGGGATATACCTATTGAGGTTACACCTCATGCTACTTTGAATTCATCATGAGGAGTTATTGTTGAGAGGGTCTTGAAGAGCATCCCAGAGTCAGAGATTTTCGCTGTTTTTTTTTTACCTAAGGAGTTTCTGCAGTGAGGCATATATCCACTCCGCAAAGATGGAATTATAATGCCAACCAATGCCCTCATTCTCACATTTATGTCACTATGTCTGCCTGCCACCATCAAGGTAGGTTATCTTAATTGCAGAATATGGCCATACATTCCAAACACTCTCCAATGTTTCTAGTGTCAGCAGTTCAGTCACTCGAAGACATCATGTTGTGGCTCCTTGACGTGTGCTCGTTGCAGTGGCAAGGACCATGATGCCTACAAGTGTGAGATGGACCCTTATTGCACCAATTGCAATGCCTCTCACGTGTACTACTTTCGTCTTGCCCTAAATGGTTGGAAGCAAAAGAGGTGCAACGTTTGAAAATGATTCATATCGTTACTTATCCCGAGGCTAGCAAATTGCTGCCCACCACTTCATCTTGGACATGTGCTGCTGCACTCCATTCCACTACTACCACTTTGGAGTGCAGATGGATCTCTCTGTGCCTCCAAAAGAATTGTTTACAAAACAAATGAAAAGTCTTTTGATCTCCATGGTTAAAAAGGATTGTTGCCACACTAACTACCAGAAAATGGTCTCTCTCATAAATGACTTTTTAGACACAGATTAAAAATAGGCACCTCAGGAAACAGTCAGATGCTATAAAGTGACCACTGAGGTAATTTGTAACCACCAGATCTCAGACTTGCATAGGTAAAATAAACGTGGCACCACTTGAATCTGTTAAAAAAAAAGACAGAAAATGTAGATAATAGGCAAAGAATGTAGCAGAAAAATCCATTTGTGGTACTTAAAAGTTATGGTGGATAGTTACTTGTCCTCATAGCTATAAAACGTTCCTACACCTAAGACAGTGAGTGAGCTCATTAACTATTCATCATCTTATGAAAAACCAACATTATATATAAGCACTAAAACTTCCCACAAGCAGCACAAGGATAGACCTGGAAATCATAAAGCAAGTTCTCATCTAGCTTGCTGAAGGCAATGGATCAAAAATAGAAAGTGCTACCTACATAATATTTGTAACTGAACTCACAGGCAGTAATTCATAAAATTCTTAGTGGTTTGCTTTCCTATTAATGATAGAAACAAAAGTAATTGTGTGGTAAGATCATCACTTGTAAGTATGCACCAGACCCCCACACATGAGGGTTAATAGAGAAATTTGATAAGCTCACAAACAAAGACACTTTATCAAATCCAGCACAAGTATACTGGGAGAAATCAACTTCTTCTTCAACATTGATAAAGTGAAATTAGCAATCATAGAAGATCTTCATTAACATTCAGAAGGAATTAGTCTTCTTGAAAACAAAATACCATATGATGTGGCTTAGAAAAGCAAAAGATGGGGAATAAGTAGGATAGTATATAACCAGAAGATCAACTGGTAAAATTAGTAAAAGAAGTATTTTCTATCTTCTGCAAGAAAACTGTTTTTCACATGAGGGTTCAGTGGAGTTTTTAGAATGATTTGTTAAACATGCTTATCCTATCATCTGGGGGATGGAGCTGTTATACTGTGATGATCAATCCTACTAGTAAAGAGTACACCAGTAGTTGGCAGTGAATAGTGTTAATTAATTGCCTTCCTTCTTGTCTATTACTTCAAAATTAGCAAAAGATAGTGCAAATATCCAAATATCATTTGAATAACTTTGCAAGAAATTCAACAAGCAAATGAAACTATCTAGAACCTCAGTACAACATGAATATGATGTTTCCATGATGTCAATGACTAGAACTTATCTAAAATGTCAGTACCATGAGAATATATATTGCTTTTGTACTGTCAGTTTTTCAAATAATCTATAGCTACAGAACTACATGATTGTGTACTGTTCTTTTAATGTTGAACAATCTACCCCCACCCTTCCAAGAAATCAACTTCCACATCCATGTTAAATATGATGGTGAGTTTACCTCATTGGGCTGCAAGTGTAATTGTGAAGGCCATTCGAAGTTCTCTTGAAAATGTAATGGCTAATATGAATTTTAAAATCCCCAATGTCTTATAGATGAAGCTTTATATTCAAAGGAGCAAACTGTAAATAATTTAAGTGGAAGGCAAAGACAAACCACAATTGTATCTGACAAGAACATTATGAAATAGCCATTAAATGATCAAAGTAAAAGTGTGCAGTATGGTTCCAACAGCAAAATCATCTCACATGGGTAGCGCTGTCATCTGCAACAGGTAACATCAGATTGTTGTTAAGCTACTGTCCACATTAAAAACAAAATTGAAATAACTATAAAGAACGTTGTTTCAAGAGAGAAAATGTAGAGGATACCAAACAAGAAATGCAAAGATTAAAATAAATATGCTAGGTATGAGTGAAGTGAACTGGAGCAGGATTAATAACAGATGAATATACAGTCACATTCTTAGACAGAGATAAGCATAAAAGAAGAATTATTGTAATATTGTATCATGATAGAGCAAAATGCTTACTAGGATATTGAGCCATCTCTGACAGAATTTTACTTGTGAAATTAAAAGTCGTGCCATTCAGTATCAACATCATAGAAATTTATGTGCCAACAACAGATCAACTAGAGGAAGATCATGAAATATTTTATTCAGAACTAGAACTAGCTAAGTCTCATTGCTGATCTCAAGACATCATAATAGTACTAAGAGACATTAATGCAAAAGTTAGAAAACGTCAGGTAGATGATTGTAGGGCTATATGAATTGTGAACGAGAAATATAAAGGGGTAATTAATACACAATAGAATAAGTAAAACCCAGAAGATGATCATTGGAAATGCATGATTATTCCAGCAACATCTAAGACATCTGTGAACATGGATAAGTTCAGGAGATCATACTATAAATAAAGTTGATTACATTTTAATCAACACAAGGTTTATGCTTTAGTGCATGATATGTTTGAAATGAAAAATAAAAAAATACTAAAACAACCCAATTAGACATGGACTTATAATCTGACATAATGATAAAAGAAAAATTATAAATAGCTATTAAAACAATTTATCATGACTTGTCAAACATAGAACAAGTAGCATCTCAATGAGAACAACTGAAACTTTCAGTCACTCAGTCAGTAGAAGAAATCATTCTAGAAAAAGAGAGAAAAAACAGAAAGAAGTGGATGACAAGTGAAATACTTGATGTGATGGAAATAAGAAGATAAGCAAAGGCAAATAATGAAAAATATAATAAACTGAACAAGGAGATAAGTTCAAAGTGCAATAAGGCAAGAGAAGAAATGACTTGAAACACAGTGTGTTGAAATTGTGCTAAAATATAAACAAGACATAAAAGGCATACATGATAGGGTAAGAATTACAACTGTGAAAAAAAGGCATTGGTAAGAAAAAAATACAAATTTTAGAGAGGTGGTCAGAATATATCAAAGAACTATATGATGATGACCAGAGTGAAAAAAACAATAGTAATACGAAATACTGGAGGACCACTAATAATGAAAGAAGAAGGAAAGAAAGCAATCAAGATGATAATGAATGAAAAAGCAGCTCCATATAAAATTACATCTTAAATGATTCAATGCACAAAAGAAATTGGAATCAATATCATCACATAACTCCTGAATAAGATATATGAAAGTGATGATATACCATCTGATATACCAAAATCAATTTTTATTGTATTGCTTTAAAAAACCAAGGAACAGGTGGTTGTGAATTACACAGAGCACTAAACATTTTAGTTGCATAATCAAATTTTACTGAGAATTCTCATGGCCAAAGTCAGAGACAAAGTAAGCCCTCAAATAATAGAAGCACAGTGTGGATTTGTTGCCAGGACACAAGAAATGCCACATGTCTATTTAGAACATTAATGAAAAATACTGATTAAAATATAAAAAAGTATACGTGTGTTTTATTGATTACACTAAAGCATTTGACAGAGATTTTAAAACTTCTAGACCATCCACATATAAGTATTGATGGTAAAGACTTCAGAATCATCTGCTATCTGTATTGGGAACAAAGCTCAGCCATAAAGATAGGAAAGATACTGGCACATTTTAAGAAATTAAACAAGACAAGGATCTGCCCTTTATCTTGACCTTTTCTCAATATATAGTGAAATGATTCTCAGAGGTGTAGAAAATAAATCAAAAATTAAAATTGAAGGACATAACATCAACATCTTGATACTGTGCTAATTGCTGAAAATGAGAAAGATCTTCAAGAAATTGTAAATATAATTATTAATGAAAATAATGAAAAAAGAACTGACAATTAATTAAAAACACAAAACAAGACAGAATGTCTGGTAACCTTCAAAAAAGTAACATTACAAATTCATTGTTTCAACTATCTGGACTCATTAATAACATCAGATGGTATATAATTAAATAGAATAGGTTAAAAGGAGAATAATGCTTGCAAAGAATGCCTTTCAAAATATTAAAGCTTTAATGTCAAACAAAAATTTATCAATAGAATTAAGAAAAAATGAAACGTGTTAATGTTACATCTAGCTCATACTTATTTACTGATGTGAAACATGGACAATAACAAAGGAAGTTAAGAGAAGGCTTGAGGTAGCCAAAATGTAGCTCTTAAGTAGAATGCTAAAAATAGCATAGACTAGGAATAAGCAATTAAAAAGGATTAATACAAACCATGACAATATCCAACATCATCAAGAAAATAGGAAAGAGTTAAGCTGAGTTCAGAGGTTGTGCAATGACAATAGAAAAAATGGAGCATGTAGTAGCAAACAGCAAGACAAAAGTAAAGAGAAACAAAGAATACAAATGCTTGATGGGTTCACAAAATGGTTAGGAACCATGAATAAGAAATAGAACTCTTGAAGAACATCAGTGACAGAGAGAAATGGAAAGCCCCTCAGGCATGACACTGAAGAAGAAGAAGGTTTAATTCTGAAGTGTTTATTAGCACAGCATAGATTTGTTCTTCTAATTCTAGCCATTGTAAGCTGTCTATAATAAAGGTACAACTTATATTGTTAATCTAAAAAAAAATAAAGTTCACAATACAACTTTTTTTATTTACAGTTAGCTGGCTTTATTTGTATAGTCATATGGTTCTGTGACATTTTAACTTCTAATTCAACTAGAAGAAAATCAACATTTCTGTTTAATGTGTCATTTATATGCGTGTAAAAGATATTTATGTAAAAGTGTTTTTTAATTTCTGTGGTTATTATACTTGTGACTGTCTAATCTGTTAATGAATTTAAGAATTTTTTCCCTTTGTACTATTCAAATTAATATGTTACTTCCTTACAAAAAATTATTTTTAACAGTGTAGCTAATTTGTTTTTCTAGGGTATCACTTCTGATCTCTTTCCTGGTGTAGAACTCCCAACTCCAGACTATGAATACTTAAATGCAGCTGTACAAGAAAATTGTAAAATAGCCAACCTGCAGTTTACTGATGTTTTCTTAGAAAAAATTCAGCAGGTAATACTAAATGTAGTGAATATGATTGGTATTTTATAATCACAAATAGTAGTATTGTATGAAGTTAGATCAGGTTACATGTTAAGCTATGATTAATGTTTAGCTTATAATAGAAGTTTCATTAGATACAAAATTTCTAATTTTCTGATGTTGAAGAAAATTACTTTAAAATAAGCTGTAATGAGTTTTGAAGAGTATAAATCAATTTGTGTACATGGAAAAATAATGTGTGTGCATTTTGTATGTAAATTTTATGTAAAACTTATTATATTTGAAAAGATACTGTTTTACAAGAAGTTTCTAGGACAAGTAGCAAATTTTCAAAATAATTTTAAAAGTATGAAACAGTTCTCTAGTTAGACCTTTGGTGACAGAATAGGTTTTAGAATATGTGACAGTGAATACATGTAGTAATAGAACTTCTTTGTTACTTAAAGATGTGAATTAGTGAAAGTAGTTTCATAGTTTGATTACCACCAGCCTACATGAGTACACCAGATGGTTTTAGATTTATGAAATGAAGACTAATGTGTTTTGTTTTTGTGACTTATGTTACCTTCATCTAAAGCACTAAGATGCTAGAAAACTTATGATATGTTGAAGAAACAATTTGTAACTTAATAAAAATATACAATGTGAAGAAATGTTTTGTATTAACTGTCAAACAGAAATAGGGGAGCTCAAAACTATGAAAGCAACATATCAATTATGCGTAGAACTCACTTGTCTCTTTGCTGTGTATATATTATATAAATTTAAAATGTAAATAAATTTAGTTCATAAATTATGTCAAGAGAAACGGGAAAAACCAAGCTTTACTATTCAACCTATTAAATCAAAAGTTTAAGTATATTCTTAATGTCAAGACTTACTGATATAAAACCTGTTTCATACCACAAAAATGCAGACAAATTTGACTAAGTATATGGAGAGCTTCAAACAGATTTGAAAGTCTAGGTTCAAGTTTACTGCCAAATGATAAACTCCTTAACATTATACAGTCAATTTAGTTCTTTTGCTGCTTTTTTGTATTGCATTCTCTTTGCCATCATTTTTTATTTGATTGATTGATATGGTTGGCTATTAGTGAGTTTGCCAGACTCTCTATAATTCGTTGGTTTTGGCTACTAGAAAGGGATGTTATTTTCTTCTTATATTTGTAATACTTCTTGGTTGATAGAAGTATTTGTCTTTTATTATTGACAAAGGCCTTGAAGTGACGTAATCTTGATATTGCCCCCAAACTATGATGGTTAATTGTCAGATGGTTAGTTTGTTAAGTAGCAAATTGTATTTTTGCCTTATCTTGATAGCTTGTGATATCCCTCTTTCCTAGCTACCCTGTTCTGGTGAGCTGCTGTTTATGCAGCCTTCTGGAGAAAAAGTTGTTAAACCTTCTGTGATTTGGAACACCCACTATGCTTCTTTCTGTTAAGCTTCTAGTTCTCTCTACTGCTTCATGGCAAGTACTCATAAAAACCATTGAAATAGCATGCTTTTTGATTGAAGGATCCATCACTCATGTGATTAACTGTTTCTGTTTGTGCATTCTTAAGTGTGCTATAATACTGTCAACAGGTTCCTCTTCATGTATATTAATTTTAGTTAGGTTTCGTTTGTATCATGATCCATCCATCACAGTTTGTAGTCTTCTGGAATTTTTGTAGAAAGTACTGTATATCCTTTGTTAAGTTCCCCTAAAAATGGTTGTGAGTGACTCTTGGCTCTCTTTTAAGCCCTACTAGATCCTCTGTTCTTTCTGACTGTGTGTTCAAAGTTGTTCTAAATGTTTCTTCAGCACAAAATAAAGTTCTTTTCTAAATTGTTTTATCATTCACTCTCTTATTTTCTAATAGGTCACTGGTTGTTTCAGATTTTCAAAAAATCTTCAGAAACATGACCAAGCTCTAGTTTTAGTGTTACATCTGTCAAGAGAAAAAGGGTGGGGTGACATGCATGCAGCTTATCAATTTTATGGCACACATGTCATCCTTTACTTTAAATGCATGCTTTAAATAATGTGTCAAAGTTAATTCCATCATTTGTATAGATGTACATGTATGTTTTTCTAATTAATAAAAATAAATATTTACAACTTTATTTTATTGTTGACCATTTTTTTATTAATCAGCAAGTCATTATTTTGTCTGCCTGTATCTATTGAGTTTCTCATATTCCTGCAGATAGTTGTGAATTAATGTTATGGCAAAGCCTTAGTCATTTTTTTTTTTCTAACATCAGCTTCATTTGAGTTAGGTGCAGTATGCCACATAGTCTTTTCTACAGTTGCTTCTTATGCAAGTTTAACAAATAGTGAAAGGAATCTACATTTTGTGAATACTTTCATGAGCTTTGGGATTGATTTCATAATGATAATAGTTTGCGTTTTCTGCCTTTTCCTTGATAAAATTGACAAACAGCTATATTACCCTTTAACACTGAATTTATACTTCATCTTAGTATAACACACATTAAGAGTACAATATGCTAGGACTTCTGTGAATGTCATCTCTTAATCACTTTTTCAAAGTCCATGTATTTGTCACACTTCCTGATTTGTGAGAGTTTGTGGACAGTTTCAGTTTCATGCAGTTCCTTGTGACTGTGCTGTGACAAATTACTTTTGTCCATCTTGTTAATACAAATTTTGCTGAAAATGATCTTAAAAAAGTTATTTATTTTGTTAAACTCTAAAATGATAGTAGCTACAAAAGATAGTTCATGTACAATCTGGCCAAAGCAAAATAGTAAGAACATTTTTTAAAATTATAATTATAAACTACCTTGTTTTATCCTTTACAAAAGGATTGGATGCAATGGTTTGATTTGGCAATCTTAGCCTTCTCATTTTCAAGCTGCTTTAACTTCCATTTAACAAATGATGTGATACATTACCAACACTTATGATTATTTATGAAACAAAAAACACAATACATTGCTGTCAAAGCAAATTTTTATTATTACAGTTAGCACATACTTCGACATCTTGGAAATAAAGTAACCAGATGCTACAGGGGATTAGACTTTTGATGCAGTTGATGTCTTTAATTCCACTTTCACAACATGTGATCACATTTAAATTTTAGTTTAGTTTTTTTCTCATTTCATCAGTCTTCTTCTCAAAATATTTGATTATAGATGTCATTCTTGGTCAGTTCTTTCTGACTGTTATTTCCTGGCCAGCACAAAAGTAGTTTTCTCAGCTGTTTTGGCTCAATACATTCTTTTTATTCTGGATCAATTTCAATAATCTACATTTTGGGTGTATTATTTTCAATTTTTTTGTTTCTCACCATTTTCCATCTTTATTTTCCATTGGATAGAGATGATATTCTCTGTCCAGTACATGCTGGGGATTGCTTCAGAACAGGACAGTGGTGTTCTGGTGCTAATGATGAAATTTCATCCACTATGTATAATTGGAGTAAACTGTCACAATTTTAGTTCATCCCTTTGATTTGGACCCCTCATGCTACCCCCATGTGGAGGTCATTTCCTAGTGGCTGGATTTTGGATTTAGAGCTGAATCAGTCAACATAGTCTTCACAAAAGTATTACTGGTTTCTCTATTTCCCCACACTCTTGATCCTCTCCATGTTGTGGATCACAATAGAAATACTTACAAATTAATATGAGTCCTACTATGATGTTATCCCTCAATAATATTATTATACAAAGGATGTTATTGTGCTAAGAACAGTTTCTGTCCATTTGGTTTTGAGTGAAATGGTTTACATTACAAAGACATCTTTACAGTACTGAAAGTCAGGTTTCCTGTTTGGTCAGTTAATTTCTCTCTTTGCTAACGTGTGTAAAATTCATTGATTGTGAGGTACAGGACCCTCTCCAGTCTTCCACCTATTCAATGTAGAATTCTAGCTAGTGAGCAGAGGTAATGTACCATATTAGAAGTTAACATTTTCCTTTACTGAAAATATATTTCTCAGAGGTACTTACCTCTTCTCCACTGAAAACCAGTGCTTCCATATTCTGCCAAAACTTCAAAGCAATATTTCAATAAGATCAAATAGAGAGAGTCGCATGCATTGGGAGAATGTGACACACTCTTATTGGTGGAGGTTTGTCACATGTAGATTTGCATGAAAGATGCATTTGAATCAGTCAGTTGTAAGGTATGTGGGAGCTCAAGGTTCGTATCATGTGAAAAAAAAAACCTTATTGTACATAGAGGTCAGCACTGAATGAGAATATCTATTTATGTAAGAAATATCAGAAATATATTTTCATTATAGGAAAATTATAATATCTGGAATTAACTTGGCTGTTATCACAAACTTTAAGTTTAGTGATTTATTTTACTCTGTCAGCTTTCAAGATTTAAACTATAACTTTTAGTGGATTATACTAAAGGTGTTAATAGTTTTATAGAGTCTTTGGTCTTTCATTGTCTGCCCAACTGTTGAGTTCTGGCATTGAATGAAATAGTTTTTGAGCAGGGATTTGTGGGAGACAAAAAGTAGGTCTCAAATGCTATTTTTGCACATCTCTTATTTTGAGGGCACTCACTTGACTCATAGTCTGAGAGTTGTGGGTTTGAATCCCCATCACACCAAACATGCTCATCCTTTCAGCCATGGGGGCATTATTATGTGATGGTCAATTCTACTGTTCATTGGTAAAAGAGTAGCCCAAGAGTTGGCAGTGGGTAGTGATGACTAGTTGCCTTCCTTCCAGCCTGACTTTGCTAAATCGGGGTTGGCTAGCATAAACAGCCCTCAAGTAGCTTTTATGAAATTCAAAACAAACAAACAAACAAACTCTTATTTTGAATTCAAAATATTAAGATTAATATAAATGTAGAAAATATATATATATAGAAATAAGCAGTTCACTTGAATTTTACTGAAAATTTCTATGCTTTGCCAACTTTTGGCATCTAAACCACAACCTCCAAAACCATGTTGAAGCAGACTGGCAGCACAAAAGTTATTTAGAGCTATATAAATGGAATAAACAGTACATGATTAAATGAAATTGCCAACATTCTAATGTTATTTGACATTTTTTTCATGAAAACATCTAATGTTTGAGTTGTAGCTTGAAGCTTCTTAACATGCTCACTCCAGTTTTAGTGTCTTACATTCAAAAATTTATTAAACTGCTTTTGGTTTATGTTATACCACTTAGTATAGCGTAAATTCTTAGCTAATAATCCATATTTTAATAATATATAAGTTTTAAATTATAAAAGGCAATATTAAAAAAAAAACAAATTTCCTCTAGGGTGGCACATTTTCTCTAGGCATATTTTCTGCTATATAATTTCTACCAATTCTTGAAAAAGTATGAAATTAAACATAAATTGCTTACTATAAAACTGTCATTGCTCGGACAAACCATAGTTTTGTAGTCTTCAATTTCATTTGCTTAAAAAGCTATTGAATAAGATATCATGCCCCACTGCCACATCCACATCTCACATCTTCTCTTTCAGAATTTGTTAATAGTTCTCTCTTACATTTAATTATATATTACCTATAACTAACAGAAAGTCAAGGTTTTCATTTACAAAATGACATATTGTATTGCATTGTGTTTTGAACAGATATACATATATTTCACTCAGAGTACAACCTTTGTTCCCATAGGAAGCTTAGCAGTTAGCTTGGATATGTTTGTAGCAGCTGTTCCACTGTATTGGCATATTCAAAGAATTCTTGTAAAGTACTATTAACCCTCCTTATGACAATATAGCAACAAAATGTTTAAATTAATCAGACAGTGAAGCCCAGTAACCATCCACTCTAAAGTAAAAAAATATTATTAATCTTTCTTATTACTCCAACTTTACATCTATCATTATAGATGTTGCATGTTTAAATGTGTATTAACTTACAATAAATCAGATAATATACTTAAATGCTAAGCATGTCAACTGTGATGCCATATTCCACTGTATTGGCATATTCAAAGAATTCTTGTAAAGTGCTATTAACCCACCTTATGACATTATAGCAACAAAATGTTTAAATTAATCAGACAGTGAAGCCCAGTAACCATCCACTTTAAAGTACAAAAATAAATACTTAAATTCTTGGTCATAACCTTTTTTATATTTCTAGTTTGTTCTTTAACATGTAGTGTATAAGTCTCTAGGATGACAATTGTTTGAAATAGTTTGGCCCATTGATTCTGATTCGCTGTATAGAGTATGGTCTACCACTGGCCCTTGAATATGAAGGTACCATGTATGGAGTATGGCTTGTAAAAATTATGCATGCACTTAGAGCAGCCACAATCAGCGATTAATGTCTTCAAACCTATTGATTAATTAAAATATTATTCCTATAACTTGTTTAATAGATAGTAGTTTTTTTATATATTTTGATTATTGCATTGTGTTGTCCAAGGTTTTTAACATATATTTTGAATTTTGATATTTTGGTTTATGACATGGAAATTGTACAATATGATCATATGGCTTAATTGCTGTTAATCTATACATTTTGAACTTTATCACAAAAATAACCTCTAAATGTATAAGAGGATGGTTATACAACACATTATGGATTTTTAACTTAAATTTTTATGATAAGATAACTTATATAAATATAACAGAATATAGATTTAAAATTTAATTTTAGCTTTCCATTTATCGTTTTAGTTTTTATCTTAGAGTATACAAGATTCTAATTATGCAATTCATGATTTAATTATGAACATTAAAATAACTTATAGATCTATGAGATGATGATTGTACGACATGGATTTATGATAGTTGGTTTACCTTTTGGTGGAAAAACAAGTGCTTATCGTGTTTTAGCATCTGCTCTAGGTGACCTTCATGATAAAGTGAGTACTTGGAATTAGAATAAGTACTCTTTATTACTAGATACCTGTGTTCATCAGACAGCAAACATTCGTGTTTTTGTTAGTGTACAATATATTTTATTTAATATCAAATAAAATGATAGTATGATTTTTTTCAAGCAGTTTGACCTAAATTTAAAGGATATTTTGTTGTTAAATGTTTATATATTCTTATAATATTTTTAGTCAAGCTATTGAGTAAGCAATGAGATATTTTGGTTTTGTATTTAAAAAGTTAAATACATTTAAACTTGCATCATCTTTCTTGTCATTAAAGCTTAAATTTATAATTCATAAAACATAAATTTTAAATTTTGATTAAAATTTATGAATTTGTTTTGAGAGATAAGCATTAAAATATTGTTTTATGTAAAATTATAATTTGACAATAGTGTCAACTTGGAAATTTTATTCCTTACATTATAATTTTCAAGAAACACCTATTTCTTACTTATAACTTTAGGGCTTAATGGATGAAAATAAAGTTCAAATAACAGTTATAAATCCAAAAGCCATTACAATGGGCCAGCTGTATGGACAGTTTGACCCTGTGTCTCATGAATGGTCAGATGGTGTATTGGCTGTCAGCTACCGAGCATTTTCTGTATCACTGGTCAGTTTTAAGTATTATTTTGCTACTTATATAAAGTACATACATTAATATTTTAGTACTATCAGGTCCAACTATGATTACACCTGCTGGAAGTTTTGTATTACTGTAATGTTCTTACTATAATGCTTTGTATTTGCAACAAACCAACAGTTATGTAGCACATAGCATCAAAAATCTATAACAAAAATCAATAAAATGTGTATTATATCAATGAAGAGAAAAGGTTTGAGCTATTTCCATATGAGACTCAGAGTTTTTTAATTATAAACATTATCATTTACATACACTAACTAACTTTAAATTTGTTATGGCCTGTCAGAGTATCAGTTGTATAATGTTTTGAGTAATGAGCTTAATTCACATTTCATTTATTGCTTATTTCAATGTCAGTCCATATCTATTCTGCAGAAAATTTACATAAGATGAAACCCAAGAAAATCTTGAAAATAAGAGTAGGTAAAAAAAAAAAAAAAGATTTTCAATTACTTAACCTTTGTTAAACTATTCAAAATATCACTCTCTATTTCAGAAACTTCAAAATCTATAAAAATATTCCAGCTACAATCTGAGATATCAGACCTAATTATCACCTGGAATAACATGATCTTCAATACAGAAAGTTTAGTACATAATAAAATAATTTTGGAGCCTCATTATTACATTACTGTCCATATCATCACATCTGGTCATACTCTATCTGAAAACCATATATTTTGACACTAGCCTTGCAGCACAATTTCCATTAGTAAAGGCTTTATCATAAGGTTGTTATGTCCAAATCAAACCACTCCTCTAGCAGTAAGATTCTGCACTTTTCTTACTATAGCTTGAGTATGATTTTTGCAGGTCTCTTTCTTTGGATAGTCATGTTTTTCTAATTAATCCACATTCCTTTGTTTTCCAAAGCCATTAACTACAAGAAATATCATTTTCTTGGAAATTCTAAATTACTGATCACACCTTTGAATAGTGGGATTGACTGTAACATTATAACGCCCCCAAGGCTGAAAGGGCGAACATGTTTGGCGTGACGAGGATGCGAACCCGCGACCCTCAGATTACGAGTCACATGCTTTAATATGCTTAGCCATGCCAGGCCCCCAAAATATAATTATCCTTGCTTTAGTTATATCTAATTATAGTATGGGCTACTTTAATAGCCTGGTGTGGTCTGTAAGCCATCTCTTTGGGACTACTGATGTAGGACTTACATCAAGAAACATTTATTGAATAATTTGACAACACACTCAAACAAATTAATATCATGGGCATTTTTATAATGATCATCTAGATTTACCTGTGATAGCAAACATTTACAATCAGGCCAACAATTATACAACAAATGGACTTTTAAAAGTATCATAGAGCAACTGAAAATAACAAATATATTTAAAACCTAAAACTATAAAGGTTCAAAGCTGACAAAATTAAGTTATCTAAACAAGACTCTTTACTGTTTTTTACTTTTTACTAATTATATGGAAGTTGTGGAATTACTATTCTCCAAATGTTACAATTCTTAATTTTCTTATGTTTTAGTACTGTAATTTTTATTAACACACTGTAAGTGATCCATAGTCAGGATATACAGTGTGTAGACCATGTGGTTTAATTTTCAGTTTTTTGCAAGTTAATCATTTAGTACTTTAAAATTATATCCTTATCTAAAATATGGATCAGCACACAGTTAAAAATCGAACTGAGTATTTTATGCTGTTTTTTTTTTCTCTTACCATAGAATCCTGACAGGAAATGGCTTATTTTTGATGGTCCTGTTGATGCAGTTTGGATTGAAAACATGAATACAGTTTTAGATGATAATAAAAAGCTATGCTTGATGAGTGGAGAAATAATACAGTTGTCTCCAACAACAAATCTAATTTTGAAACAATGGATTTGGAAGCTGCATCCCCTGCCACTGTAAGTTAAATATTTGTGATAAAAAACAAAACAACAACATAATTTTAAATTTCTTTAACTGATCATTGGGTCTTATGCATTAATATAGATAAAAATAGTATTTAGCTAGAGAAAACTTTTTGTACCAGGAACATTTTATAGTTTTGAAAAGTAAAATGTTATACAATCATAAACACTTGAGTCTAGAAACAGTAGTTACCCTCATATAAGTGTAAAACAAATTGCATAAATTAACTATGCATAAGATAAACATAAAATTTTATGTAAAAAAATAATGAATATGTATTATTAGTTCCAGTAATAAGCCAGAAGTAAATACAAACACAAGAAGAGTATCTTCCATCATTAAAGTGTGGTCAGAAACTTGTGATGCTTATTGATGAACGTCACATGTGAACATTAAATAATTAAGTTGCTATTAACACATTCTGTCTTTAAAAAAAAAATCAAATGTTTAATCCTATACTTGTTTATGAAGATAAATATAATTGAAATTTGTGGATAATACACTTGATTTAATTTATTTCCTGAGTAAGGAAGAACAAGGGATAATGTTAATAAACTATATGTAAGGATGGCTAAGCTACTCAACAGGCATAATACAAATATAAACTCTGAAAATTAACAGTGATAGAGAGTTTTACTTTAAAAAATGATTGCCTCTCACTTTTATTTGTTTCCATGTGGAACAAGGCAAGAAACCATTGTTAAGGTACTAAATCAGAAAATGACCAACCCTCCAATTTGTTCACTTTTCTTCTTGTTTTAGTTGAGATAAGTCTACAATTGCTTTATCATCAATGTGTCTAATGTCAAGGTAAACCTATATCCACTCTATGCATTTCTGGACAGTGAATGATGTCATTGCTTAATTATAATGACCAGTGGTAATTTTTCTAAAAATCATAATTCTAGTGTAAATAATGCTATAATTACCTTAAAGTTCTTTTTTGTACAGAAATCTAATGTTCCTTTAAAAAACTTAAAAATAAGGTGAAACAAAAATTAGTAGCCAATAACAGATGAACATTGAACAACAGTGTAAGATTAAATTTTAATACTGAAAGTCATGTAGGGATGATCTTTGTATCACTTATACATTTTTTGTGTGTGTATATGTATATATACCATTTTGAGGATTATTACCATGTAGTGTATTCATTATCCATTTAATTAACTAAATTCCACTCAAATTTATTTTGTAATAAGTTTTAAAATATATCTTTTATTTATCTTCATTTACAAACAGGAACTTTAAAATTGCCAATTAAAACTTTTGGTATTGATAACAATACATTTACTAACTTTAAACTTTTGGCATACAAAAACAAAACATTTACATACATCTATAGTTTTGAATTGAAAGACAATACTGTGAAATTGCAAAGTTTTGAAATTTAATTTCTTTTAATCAGTGTCAGCATATAATAATGAACCTTTTATTTTAAAAGACAACTTATATAACAGTATAGGTGGCAATTTTTACTTAGGTATCTTTGATAAAACACTAAAAAGTTATTCTTAACTTCAGGTATCACGATGTGGTATGATCTACATGGAGCCCACAGCATTAGGATGGAGACCATTACTACATTCCTGGCTGAAGACCCTCCCTGCTACTTTAGATACACCTACTTACAATGAGATGCTGATCTCTCTTTTTGAATATTATTGTCCCCCTCTTCTTGCTCTTGTATTTCGAAACCCTTCATGGGTTAGATAAATCTTGTTCTTTACTTTTTTATTCAATGTTAAAGTTTTTTTCTTCTTGCCTTTTTATCTTCAAGATTCTTTATGTTTTTTCAGGAAATGTTTCACCAATTATGTAAATATTAGTAAAGACGTCTATCAATAATATGTTGTTTTTTTTCAGGGTTTTCATAGGTCATAAAAATCTTTCAAAGTCATGGAATTTTGTAAACAATTTTTTCAGTATTTGGATATCTCAGCAAAATTCATTGTTTTTTCTTATAAGTAGATCCTGCAAAAGTCCAACCCTATTGCTCCTGTATCTCCCATTTTTAGTTGCAACATGCTATACCATTGTGTAAGAGGCTTTGAACTATATGCTACATTTACAAGCAAAAAATTGTTAGAATAAAATAAGCTGAAGACTCCTTTGGTGGAAATCTAAAATCATAAAATTGTTGATAGAAAAGAGAAAGTTAATGTTCAAAATTCTCCTAATTCCATCTTTACCACTTATTCTTTATCAATTATTGTTTAAAATTCATTAATGAAAAGAGAGAGAAATAATTTGAAAACCAAACCCAACAATGTACAAGGAGTGTCATAAACCTAACAACAGCTCATGAAATAGTCCAATAATTTCATTAGAGACAGCCTGTGAGTTTATACTTCATTAATTAATTCATTATTTTTACAATGATCAATTTAAGCTAAGATGTATTGAGTAGTATTTCCAAGCATACCATTTACTGACACTTATAGCTATTCCTCAATCATCAGGGTTTCCATCTTTGCCCATCGAAGCATTGGTCTGATTTGTTTTTGTTTACTCCTATCTTTTATACACCCCTCTCGACTGTTATATTCTCTACATTTGTCAGTGCACCCTCTAATCTTGTACTGTACATAAGTACTTCATTCAGATATCACTTTTCCTTTACAAAGCTTTTACATGTGAGTTTTTCTGCATAATTCCTGTGATAATTAATGTTCTTGGTTGTGACTTTTGCCTAGTATCTTTTTATGTAAATTATTTTTAATAAATTCAACTTAAAAACCAAAATTTGCAACATGCCATTTTCACAGGGGGGTCAGTTTCAGTTGAAGCTGTCTGTGATCTCATTCATTGTGAGATGGAAACATACATTCAGTCCAGTTACATCTCTTTAAAGATTCTGAAGCTACTTTTTTCATGATCCAGGACAGTTTGGAGAGAATTTGGACTCTTCTTTTTTTTTCTTCTGGTACCTTTGTTTACTAGGTTGGTTTCCCACAAGACCAATTCAGATCAGCTACCATCTGCTCCATTTCAGCAGTTTGTTATTCAGGTTTGGGAGCTTTCTGCAGTTACCTTTGAATCTAGTTCTTCTTTAATGGCTTAAAGAACTGAGAATGACTGCTTACTTTTCCTCCACCTGATGTTGCTGTTTATGCTGGGAGATTTACTCCTGTTACATAATGGGATAGATATACCTTGCCCTACTCATTTGTGTGAACAGCATGCTTTGCCTGACCACTGTCAGGTGGACGTACGTTTTGATTCCTGCTTACTATTGTCAGTTGAGCATATATTTTGATTCCACAGTCTAGATTCTCTTTTGGATATGTGGGGTTCCAGAATGGACCCTGTGATCACTTTAACCATATTGCAGTTTCTTTGATTCATTTGGTCCTCACTTTTGTTCTGATATATTTCCAAAACTATTTTTGTTAGAAGATTATTGGTGATCTCCTTATCAATTTAAGGAAAGAATTATAGATTTTGCTGACATCCACCTTGGTAAAATTGTCAGCTTCTGCTCTTTCTTTGTTTCTTTGGCTTGTGTGTTGTTAGGATTTATTGGGTAGAGATGCCTTAATTGGAGGGAGTTTGTCTCCCTGCTGTATCTCTTTGTCAGTTACATGAGGCTCCTTTTCTTTTTCTCTTGATGTTTGTGGATGTCACAGAGGTATTTAAATCACAAACTGATGTCATACATTTGCCTTGTATTCGTTGTTGATGTTGGCCTCTAAACTTTCTGTGGTTCCTTCTGGAAGTCATGAATTGACTGCTTGTTGTGTATCCCAACCTCCAGCTTCTGTTTCTTGCCCTGTGTATACTCAGATAAATTTTACTCTTAGTTCAATGCTCCTACACTCAGACAGACCATCACCAATGACATTAGTGACTGCTCTAAGTGGCTAGAATCTGTAGGGGTAAGGTTAACAACAGTTGAAGAACATCTGGAATTCCTTCACTACAGATCCATAGGTACTTCCAGTTCTGGTGTCAGTGTTCTTCATTCTGTTAACTTTTCCACCTCCCTTATCCTCCTACTCAGTGGTATTTCCACCCCCAACAGATCAGTGGAATGTTGATCTTCATTTCAAGGCTATCAGAGAGTTATTGGTCAAAGGGTCGATAGTTACAGTCAATCTTATTCTTCCAGGATTTTATTCTCATTTATTTGCTGTACAAAAAGAGACAGGAGATTAACAACTGATCATCTATCTTCCTTACCTCAATAATTTCTAATATTCTCCCAGTTTCACAATGGAGTCCTTTATCAATCTACATTTGCAATCTTTCCAATGTCTGTGAATGACCAATTTTGATGCTGCTAATGCATTTCTCCACATTCTCATAATGAAGTCCTCCTGCTACTGTCTACTTTTGTGCACAGGGGTCAGGTTTTGTAGTTTTAAAGGTCTATCCTTTGGCCTAGCATCTAAACCATATGTATTCTGCAGAATTGCATGAGGTTTTCTTGTCACCTTTATACATTAGGCCTGTGCACACTACATTATCTGGATGACTGGTCACTTCTGGCACCATCTTGTCATTTGACTGCACAACATGCCCTTATTCTCCTTTCAGAAACCACAGTGACTGGCTTTCTTAACAGAAATCTATTCTCTTGCTGAATTTGTTATGTTGTTCATCTTGGTGTCTTTTTTAACATGTTTTAAGTCAGGCTCAGCCAATTACCATCAGGCTCAAGGTTCTTACTTACATGAGTGGCCCTCTCTCTTTCGAGGATGTGAGAGTATCCCTCGAATCTTTTATTCCTTCAGGACAAGCACACGTAGAGTCTCTTCAGTGGTCACTACACAACCAATGAATCAGGAATTCCAGTCTTTCATTACGAGTTTCATCTTTTCACAGATGCCTTACTTCAGGGATGGAGTGCATATATCAAAAGTAAGGAAATCCAGAGTATGTTGATAGAATATGAATATTCCTTTCACATAAATAATTTAGAACTTTTTTGCTGTCCAACAGGTAGTAGTTAAAAGTCTAGATCTATTGCAGGGGAAAATTATCATGATTCATTCTACATTGGCCTCTTAACTTTCCTGTCATGGTGACAATTGTTCTCAGAATCTTTGTTTTATACTTTGGATATTTCTTTGCAGGGATAACTCTCATGTATCAGCCTTCTGTCTTGCCTTGTTCTAGTGGTGATAAATATTATAGTAGATCACCTGTCTTGATCAAATCAATTCTCCCAGTCAAATGGGATTTGACTGATTTCTGATGGATTTGCTCTTAGTTTTGCATCTCATTGAAACTCTCAACTGCAGGTATTTTTTGGTCCCTAGTACCTCATCTTTGGGCTTTATTGATAGATACATTCATTCCAGATTGGATGGGTTTGCACCTATATGCCTTGTTAGTTACCCAGAATTCTGGCTAAGATTTGATTCTCTGCTTTAGAGCTGTTGGTATTCCCAGATTGGCCAGCCCAGACATGGTTTCCTCTTCTACAGTATCTTCAAGAGAGTCCATCTCTACCTCTTTCTCTTTAGTTATATCTTTTGAGGCAATCTTGATTCAACATTTTGCTCTCAAGCTTGGAAGTTATATAGCTCTTCATATGACATAAGGGTTTAACATCTAAATTTGCCTTGTATGTGTCTCGCTCTATACACAGACCCACAGTAGTCATTTATCAGCAGAAATAGCACACTTATATCCAGTGGCATCTTACAAGGAGAATGACCCCCTTCACCAAACCTACCCACCATTCCTCATTTTTGACTCAGGTATAGATTCTTCTACTGCCATTTTATATAAGGCATCTTTATTGACTACTTTTTGTTATCCTAAACATCAGTAAATTTTTTACTTTCCAGTGCTATTTGGCATTCTCCAATTGTTTAGAGCCCTTCTTCCCAAATGGTCTTATAAATTACTCAACTAGGATGTTAGGGTAACATTATATGTTTTGTCTCGATGTCCATTTTAGCCTTTATCCTCATGTACCATATGTCATGATGGATATTTTTTGTTACTGATGTGGATGTTGTAGGTTTGGCTGTTTATCAATCCACTTCAGTCCTTCTATACTCTAATAGTTCCTTTCTTCTGAGGCATTATGTGGCTTGCACTAACTCCTTTCAAGATGATGGAACTCAACTATTTATTCAGTAGAATCCTCCAGTTTACCAAGATTTATCCCCAGTTTCTTTGGTAAGCTGGCTTTCCAAATAGACATACTACTTATTCTGGATTTCTTCTGTGATTCTTCTGAGAATCACATCTCATCAAATTCATCACCTTTCTATATATTTTTGGTCATTTCTTCTTCTGAGAGTTTTTGAAAACCATTATATAGAGGGATGAATATTTTTGTCCTTTTCTTGTCTCTTTACTTTTCAAAGTCACTTATCCATTTTTTCACTGTATCCCAATCTATAGTGAGTGTTGCCCAGATGGGTATACTTTTATCAATCCAATTCCATACTATCAACCAACTTCATCATAGTTACTACTGATTGCAATAGGCTCTGTAGAAATGAGGTGTTCCACAAAATCATATAGGTGCTCACCAAATAGTATTACCATATTATACTGGTCTACCGCACATGGGTTATCATTAGCAAAGCTAAAGGGAATCTTACCATCCCTACTGACCCCAAAGTTTCGTGCCCTAAGATATTTTGGGATCAGTCTGCTTTTAAAAAGTTAGGGAACGTGGTTCACCTATTGCACTATCTCCACAGTTAGGTATAGCCTATAATGATGATTACTCATTTATTATTCCACCATTCATATAGAAGCTAAATTCTTGGTGAAGAACATACCTGTTCTGTATGTTGTGTGGATCCCCCACTTGAGTAACACTTATCTTCATACAACACTGATCTGTGCAGAATCTTTCTGTATGGATAATGCCCTCACCAGCCCCTCCACCTTCTCAATGCTGGATTCCAGCCATAAGTTTCAATGGATAGTGAGTTTTGGAAGTTAAACATTTTCTTAAATTGAAATTGTATTTTCAGTAATATTTACCTCCACTGATGCTCTACCATCCTTCCTTCCCATTAAGAACAGGTGTTAGAGACTGAGATGGTATCAATTTGGAAAAAGTAATAAACTTACCTGAATGAGATGCTTATATATAGTACCAGGATAGAGGGTGCATTGACATTGTTGGAGAGTATATTGCTAAAAAAAATTGAGTGGGCTATAAAAAACTGGTACAAGTGTGAAAAAATCAGATTTGTACTTAAATTAGCAAAAATGGAAACCTTGATAGTCAATAAATAGGTATGACTGTCAGCAAAGGCAAGTATTATTGGAAATACATTTTCATTTTAGAAAAATGTTAACTTTTGCTTCCTATTAAAATATTTTGAGGGCAATATCCTGTTTTAAGAGACAAGCAGGACTGTTAATACAGTATCTATATAAATATAATAGTACTGTCTGTTGTATAATCATGCAACTACTTCTCAGGATGTAGATGGATCTTCACTAAAAGTGTGGTATGGAGGTTAATTAAGTCTATGCAGGGGTACATACAAATTTTCAGTTTTGTAATTTTTACTTCTGTTTGTTCCCTGTTGATGTATTTTCACGACATTTGACATAAAAGTTTGTTGGGTCCATGGTTAGATATATACAAATTTTCAGTTCTGCATTTTGTATTGGCATCTATTACCACTACTTCACCCCCTGCTGATGGATTTTCACCAAATCTGGGTTGAAGGTTTGTTGGATCCACACAGAATAATATGCAAACTCACACTTTCATATTTTGTGTTTTGCAGTTCTTAGAGTCGTTTTTTACAATTACGTATAAGAGAAGTAAATTTTCACATCTTAAGATAATCTTTTGTTAATCATGTATTTAGAAAACTTTTGTTCAGGGATCAGGTACTTCAGCTAGTTATAATACATATTAATAATATTATTCTTTCCTATATAAAATTAATAAAATTCTTAAACTCTTGGTTCATGATTTAACTTGTAAATGAAATTATTCAAAGCAATTGCTGTTTTCAGCAATGTACTGGTTTCAGCTGCAACAAAAATTTTGTTTTGCAAATATAAAAAATGCAGTTGTTTCAGAGATTATTTCATGATGCTGATCCTAAACATTGTGTTGAAATTTACTGATCATTTGAATTTTTAGAATTATGATAGATTTATTCAAAATATTTTATTATCATGAAAATAATTTTTTTAATTTTATTTATTCTCTGAAAATTGCATTTAAGAATGCTTAATCTGTAGTGTTTGATAAGTCTTTTTTCATGTTCACAGCATCAGCAACAGGAATAAGTTTCCCATGCAGCTTTCATAGAGATAAGTCACAGATCAGATCATTTAGCTTTTCTTGTGTGATCAGATGAGGCAGTTTAGATGGAGGTGCCACAGGAAAAGAATTACTATATGCAGAGAATAAGGATGATTCATTGTCTTTGTCATAAAATAGCTCTTCTGTTTTCTAATTTGCTGGTGGATTTGCCACTGGTAGACCAACCCCATGGTTTCATTTCAGTTGTAATATCTGGATATTTATTTTACAATAACTCTCCCATTTACATCCATGGTGCATTCCTAGAAAATATCATGTTAGGCGGATCAACATAAATTGGACGTTACTTTCCCATTGACATAGGTTTATAAAGGAAGGATGCATTCCTGGAGATTAAGTTTGGGTGTCCTAAACAGAAGTATTTTTTTAGTCTAGGAAGTTAAGTCAAAGCCAGACCACCCACACTTCCCTTGGTCAAAGTCATGAATTGTCTATCTTATCAGCCAGTATTGAGTGCTATTCTTTGTGATTATTTTTTTGCCAAAATTTCCACAAAATCCTTCACACAAGAGTGTTTTGTATTGATTTATGTATTTCTTATGGTGCAACTACTTGCTGTCATGATGTAGCATAGGCTTAACCATGAGACTTGAGTTTTCTGTTTTTAACACTGTTTTTCGACAAATATAACAGAAACTATTTGAGTAGATATTGCACTTTTAACTTTACTTGATTTTTCAAAAAGATATATAAGAATTTTGCTTACAGAACTATAACTTAAAATATTAAGTTATATGAAAAAATAAAGTTTTACACAATTTAGTCATATTGCAAGTTAAAAGATCAGACATTTTTTTTTCACTGTGCAAAGAGTGAGGCAAAGTGACCAACTGACTGAGTGAGATGCAAATGAGAGAGAGGTGTCTGACTTTGGCCCTTTTTATGCTCAATCAAAGAACTTTTAACTTCTGAAATTTCAAGTAAACTTAGCATGTGAAGATTTTATGATTTCTGGTTGGAGCAGGTGACATTGGCAATGAAACAAAATATCGAGAATAAATACCATATATGAACAATATATATGACATTTTCACCAATACAATACAGTCATTGTTTGAATTTATAAAAAATGCATACCTTTTACCCATTAAATTGTCTAAATGAGTTTAGTTTCAGAGCATAAATCTATTTTACTGAATTAATTGCATGGTATTTCACATTGTGCTGATACAATTTTGAGGTACTACAGTAACTCAGATTCTAGAGGTGAGGAACAAATTCTAAACACATTTTTTTTTAAATCAGCACCATGAAATTACTTTGAATCACTTGAGTTTTATCCATTAGCAAATGTTTTGTTGTCCAGTATTGTGTAAACATGGGTTTGTGTAAAAGTATAAGAAAATGTATACATTGAAAACCATGTTAAAATATAAAAGTTTTGTAGATCCACAAGCTTTCAAGTTCTTTGTTAGCTGGAATTGCATTAGTAAAGTGAGAAATGTTTAAAAATAATGGAATGCAGTTGTGTGAAAGACCATGAAATACACAACATAGTTCATGGGTGCAGCAATATGAGAGTGGTCTCAGTAACAATATGAGTGTGAACCTTACTTTGATATTAAGGTTAGTGGCATATCACTATAAATGTTCACCACCCTGTCAGATACAACTTAACATATGTTTTCCTATTAGGAAGTTGAAATAATATGTTCAAGAAATATTATTTGGTTTTAGTTACATGTTATAAGAATTTGGGAGAAGAACACAACACTTTACCTCTTGTTATTAAACTGAAGTTTGGAAAAGTTGAAGTATACTCTAAATAAATGATCAATATGTACTTGTATAAGTGTTTTTTATCACTCAAATGTTCATTGTTATTGTTACAATGTTTTATACAGCTGTTACTGCATTTTTCTATAATATATACTAAAATACTAGTTGTTTACTTTTTTGGAGCTCATTTTATTTTAAAAACCACTACATTAGGTCCTGGAAAACCCTGGAATTTGTTCCTTAATTAATAGAAACTCTTGACCAAGAAAGATGCTATAGTTTGACTCTTCATGAATAAGAAATACAATAAGTATTGCTTTAATTTTGTTAAGATTCTTCATCATTGAGACTATTGTTACTTTTAAGAATTAAATACATCTAAAGCCTTTGGAAGGCTTCATAAATGAGATATATCTTTTACTTGAAACTTTTCATCAAGGAAAAATTATCTTAAAACTCTTCATCAATAAGATATTTGTATTTTGCAGTTCTTATTAATGAGATATTGCTTTTTAAAATTTCTCATCGGTTATAAAATGTTTTGAAAACAAACACTCCTCATCAGTAGGAAAATGAAGAATTAAATGGGTAACAGTAATTTTATTCATCAGCTATCATCTGCAGGTATAAGAAATTTGTCTTTGATTTTTTTACAGGAAATAGAAATTGCTTTTCTAAGATAAGATGAATTTCACTTATTGCATATTTCTATAAGTAAAATAACTCTTGCTCTTAGAATCCCTCATAAGTAAAATAAATAGATATTTTCATATTTTAATGCATAAATTGAATTTTGATTCTTGTAAAACAATTCTTTAACTTGGATGATGGGTAGAAGGTTCCACTGATTGTTTGCCTTTCTTCCGGCCAGTAGTTGAAAATTAGGAACAGTGGCAAATAGCCTTAGTATCTTAGGCATAAGTACAAAATTCTAATACAAGTAAACTTTGATCATTATAATTTTTAATAAGGAAAACTAGTTGTGATCATTAAATCGTTTTTACGTATGAAGTAAATGTTATTTTTTCATAATTTTTATAAGTACTGTAATGGTTTACTGAAATTTTTATGGTTAAATTAATGTTACATTTAGAAATCTTCATGTGGTTACTTGTACAATATCTTGTCTTCAAGACGACTCAGAATTTTTGCACTAGTAGGTACATTATTGAAAAACGTATAAAGTACTATTTTAGTTTTCATATTTTTATCTACATTTGGTATAGAAAACAATGGTTCCTATAGTGTTGTTTTTGATCATATTGATGTGATCATACAGTGAATACTAGTCAGTTGTATTGAATATGCATAAGTACTTTATTACTTTTATTTTTTGTTGTTGATATTGTATGTAGTCAATGCTTTCAACTTTCATTAGATATATTTTTAAGACATTAGTAATAGTGTGATGTTATTTTGAGTGACTGTTGAATATGCAGTGAAGATTTTAGAAGGGATCACATTAATTATTTTGACATGTATTTAACTATTAACTTTTACTTTAGTTTTCATTTAATATTTTAGCAATGTGGATTTTCATATTGGATATAATGATATGAATTTAATTACTATAACGTTTCCTATTGAAAGTGCAATCAGAATATAAAATGAAGAATTTTGTGGATATGTTAAAATGGCATCCAATCAACTTGTATTAAAATTCATTAAGCATATAAAAATATTTTACTATTAGATGCAATCATTTTATATTAATAATTTGCACTGTATATAACATCAAGAACTTGTTGCTAGTATTGATGCCATGCTTATGTCATCTAATGAGGTCATATTAACAATCTATTAATATAATGTGCAGTCAAGATTTTAATGTTAACACTAATGTTAGTTTTCTAATATATATGCTTGTCTTAATTTTTCCTGTAAATGCAAGAATTTATTTTTGACTAAAAGAATACAGTTGAATACAATGAAGTGGATTTAGATTCTATCATTACCTATATTAACAGGAGTTGTCCCCTACTACAGAAGCCAACCGAGTCATGTCTTTAATGAACCTTATGGATTGCTTGTTAGACGACATAAAACATGAGAAAGTAGTGAGAGACATCTCTGAAGATACTGTATGTATGTGGCTAGAGGTTGGTTACTTCCTTTTATTCATAATAATTATCTAGTAATGTTAGAAGTAGCCTACTTGCTAAACCTAAACAAGGCTAAACCTTTGGCCTCAGTTTGTGAATAAGTAATCTCATTTGTTTAGAGGCTTTGTTCATCAATGTTTCTTGATAAATGCTTAAAAACATTTAAATGGATGGTTTTGTCACATTCACATACAAAATGACTTTTATTATTATTAATCAGTGTTCAGAAATGAAAGTTTATGACTTTGCTGATGTTCCATGATGAACTTTATACTTCTATGTCTACTATCAAATAATGAAGAAACTGGAAAATTGAAAAGATGTTTTAAAGATAATAAATGTAATGTCTATGTACCTATGATAATAGGGGGGTTTAAACTGTTTGGGGCAATTTTTTAACCATTGTTTTTCTTAATAATAAAAATGCATTGGACCAAGAGAGTGTAGTATTGAATACATAACAATATCATTGATTTGTTTGTAAAACTTGCCATTGTGAGTTCTTAGCAGCAAAGTTCATCAATTTCAGAAAAACTGACTTGAAAATAGTGACATTACAATTAACATTGAAAACCAAATCATAACTTAGCTGTATAATTTCTTCAAAGATATTTTTGTATACAGAAATTTAATATCAAAGCTGGAATAATGAAAATTACTGTCAAACTCCTACTGTTGCATTTCATTAGAAAATTCAAAACTTCTTTCTAAATGGTATTCATTACACTTCAGTAATTCAGCCAAAACACCAGCTAAAGCATGGATAAAAGTTCAATATTAAATACTGTAGATCTCAAAGGACACCTTTCATTATTAATTTCAAGTATACCATTAACAGCTCTTGGAGGACTACATGTTAAAATACTGTTTTTCATCAAGAATATTATCCTTCTTCAGTTTCAGTAAGTATTTTTGCAATTTAACACTCCTTCTATCAGTAGGGTCATGTTATAACACAAACTTAGTTGAATCACATAAAAAGTCTTCACCTTTCTTTAAATATTAATCTTTATCAAAAATTATGATACTGTTTCCTTTGTCAGATTGGGAATTATTAGGTTGTCTAGAAAAAAAATGTTTTTGATCTCTGACTTTTGGAAAAGTATAAACCAGTGTTGTAAAACATGCTTTAATCAAAGTAAGCATCATTTGCTTCAACACACTTTTGCCAACGTGTAATGATTTGTTGTTTATGCCCCTGCTGAAGAAATCAGAGCTTCTATGGTCAGTGAATTCCCTGACAGCTTCTTCTGCAGCTGCCTGGTTTTGAAAGTGTTTATTGTTCAAAAAATTGCTTGATAAAGGAAAATCTGAATGGTCTGGGAAATAAGGTGGATGAGGCAGAACTTTGATTCCCAATTCATTCAATTTTTGTAACATCATCCTTGACAGGTCTCATAATGCTGATTTTGTTGATCTTCAGTCAGCTCATGTGGAACTCACTTATCTAACATTTTCTCTTTCCAATTCCACATGGGTGGTTGGCAATGCTTGACTTACTTGTGCCTAGCTTTTCTGCAAGCTCACATACTATTGTGTGAGGGTCTGCCTCAACTGCTTCCCTTAATGTGTTTTCATCTAAGGATTTCTTTCTTCTGTGATATTTGTGGTCTTCAAGACTTTCATCTCTATGTTGAAACATTTGGAATCAAATAAAAGCCCTTCTTGTCCATGCTGCCTTGGGGATTGAAAAACTTACCCTGACTAGAGTTGAAACAGCAGACAAGTAAGACATCTTGTAAGCGACAACACCAACAATATGTTACTCAATATTTAGCTTCTAAATGTCATCATGAGAATTCCGACATTTATTTCTGGACAACCTAATAACTTTCATTTTTTGGCTCTTTAATTAGTAATGATAATGGTCACATCCTGTATGAAGAGTATTAATTATGAAGGCTCAACAGGTAGGCTGCTTTTTGTCTTTTAAAATTAGTCATATATTTAGAATTGTTACTTGCTAACATTTTGCAATAATATTTTGTTCTTTAGTATAAAACTTATAAAGTGCTTTAAATACTTTTGAGCATTATGATTGACCTAACTTTTATAGCATCTGTGATACAACATTTTCCTTTTTAGCAATCAATAGCTACAGAAAGTTTAGGATCACTTCAAGAAGATTTAAAAAAAAAAAAGCAAAAAACTTTAGCATGAGCTCTTGCCTCTTTTTTAGCTGAATTTATTTGTATATAATAGTTAATAATCAAAGAATATTATCACTTTTAAAAGTTTCCAAAACATTTAAATGAATTCAGTAGTAACTGTCATAGTTTCATGTCATTGTTAGTAACCATGGAACTAAAGAGCTTTTCCAAAGAAGTTTATCAAAACATTTTAAATTAATTAAACAATCTTCATCTAAAACATATGCCTGTGTGTTGGATGATCAATAACAATAGAAACCGTGAAGTTTTTTCAAGAGGTTTACTAGAGCATTTTTGATAAATTGAGAACCAATCATTACATTATAAGCATATTTCTTACACCTGTAAGGGTGAGCAACAACAGAAACTGAAAAATGACTTTAGAATACCTTGAAAAAATTACCTATTTAGGAGTTATATCTTAAATCATTATGAAGTAATACCTTTTAAGTTCACAAACAACATTCATGACAACGTTTTTATTTTTTCAACAGTGTTTTTTTCAATTTTCTGCTGTATGGTCATTGGGTGGAACTCTTAATGAAATTGGAAAGAAATCATTCAACATGATCTTTCGTGCATTAATGGAGGTTAGGTATTTGTACAGTTGGTTTAATTATTACAAAGTTTTAATTGTATTTTTTATACCTATCAGATTAGTAGAATATCACATTAGCTGTTTCTTCTTTTTATACTCAGCTATATACTCAAAATAATAAATCATTTGATATAGATGTTAATAGAAGGATTGAATTTTTTCATCAGTTTTCCTGTAACTAATACAGCAGAAATGATTTTAGACTTTTCTAGCTTCAAAACACTTTTAATGTTAATCTTATTAATATAACTCAATAATATTTAATTTAGGGACAGCAATGTAGATATGTGTGCATGTTTTATTTATCATCTGTAATTAGATAATAATGATATTTATTTTCCAAAAAACGTAATGATTTTTTCAGGCAAGCATTTTTGTTTCCTTATCTTCTAAATGTTGAACAATATGGCTTCTATAGCCTTGTTGTTTCATATATAAACATAATATGGGAATGTTTTTGAATTATTAATATAAAATAAAATGTAGGTACTAGTAATATGAGAGTAAAGTAAAATGTAAGACTTATATGGCCCTCAAATAACTTGTCCTGGTGTAACCAGATGGTTAGGGATCTGTTTTTGTAATCTGAAGATCTCGGGTTCGCCCCCATCACACCAAACATGCTCACTCTTTCAATTATGGGGTCATTATAATGTAATAGTCAATATCATTATTCTTTGGTAAAAGAGTAGCTCAAGAGTTAGTAGTGGGTAATGATGACGAGCACCTTTTCTCTGCTCTTTCACTGCTAAATTATAGACTACTAGTGAAGATAACTCTTGTGTACCTTTGCACATAATTCAAATCCAGCCAAACCAAACTCAAATAATATTTTTTTAACTTTCTAATTCCAATAAGGTACCTTACTTCTCCTCCCAAATTTTGATATTCTCATTCAGTACTGCCTTCTGGAGGTCAATTCTATGTAGCTGGGTTTTGGATTTAGATCCAAAACAATCAACATAAGTCCTCACATATATATTACAGGTACCTCTATTTTCTCATACAATTACAATCTTGATCCTCTTTGTGTTGTGGGTCATGATAGAGGTACTTGCAGATTAATCCTCATCTTATCCCTGAATTTATGTTGATTCCCAGTGGCCAAGTTTTGAATGCAGTTGATTTGCCACATATAGTCTGTTGCACTCTAAATCTTGGAGCACATTCCTTATTTTACTCACATTCTGTTCATCAGGGAGGTTGAAATTCTAACATATTGTAATTAGGACCACTGTACAACCATTTTCTCTCCCATTGGTATGTTCTCCTCATAATTTTATGCCCACATCTGTGCAAAGAGTATACTTGGTACAGAAGTTGTGTGGTCTCCCACATATACTTCTCTTATTAGGGTCCCTTTCAGATGCTTTTGTAGGATCCTTCTACTTTCTTCCTTGTACCAGCCCCTGCACCTATTCAATGTAGAATTCTAGCCATGTATTTTAATGGAAATAAGGTACTCTGTCAGAAGTTATAAATCTCCTACACTGAAAATGTATGTCTGACAAGTACTTACTTTCACTCACACATTCCACCTTTCTTCCTCGCTGTTGAGCAATGCTTAAATTTCTGCCTAAACTCGAAGTGATAGGTAAAATAGTATAATGAGAGTCATGTGGGTGTGTGGCACTACTATTGATGGAGATTTTTTGCATAATAACTTGGATGCAATAATCAGTTAAACCATGTGAATTGAAGGGTGGGTTGGAACAACATGTGAACAACTTTTAGCAAACAGAGGCAGCACTGAACAAGAATAGTTACGTAAGGGAGTGGAATTAAGTACCTGTCAGAAATACATTTTCAGCATAGAAAAATTATAATTTTAATTTTAAATAAGTAAATTGCAGATGTTAATGTTAATAAGACTACAGTGGAGTCAGTTAAGATACATTTATGAACTGACAACTTGGCCTCTATTCTTACATGTCTTCAGTAGTTCAGCATGAGTTATTTTGTGTTTGAAAGATGTATGTTTTATAATTAAAGTAATCCCGTGTTACCAGAAACATCAAAATATCTCATTTATGTAACACAAAGTACATCTTAGATTAGTTTGACTACTTACCCATCTGCTAGGATAACTGAACTATCCAATACTAGATTATTTTGTATTTAATGACATTACCTTATTCCAGCAATGTCTGATATATGAGATACTAGAT
Source organism: Tachypleus tridentatus (assembly GCF_004210375.1). Taxonomy (NCBI): domain Eukaryota; kingdom Metazoa; phylum Arthropoda; class Merostomata; order Xiphosura; family Limulidae; genus Tachypleus; species Tachypleus tridentatus. The sequence continues at coordinate 40,760,916 of NC_134832.1, read as the reverse complement.
CTTTCTCTCATGTCCTAAATCATCTGATACATTTAAAAACATTGAGGTACCATAGGATTTTAGATACAACATGTTGGCTCTTCAGATATATTGGAAATACTTTCCAGTATGTGTCATAACATTTGAAGCCACAGAACATAAACCAGTAGATATGCTAAAGTAATAAATAATTTTTCTCTTAGGGTACTTTGTCTAAAGAAGTCCAAGAGATGGTAGTTGAGAGCAATAAAAATATTTCATTTCATTTAAAGCAGCCAATACCCTCAGAACACACAGTGTTCAATTACAAATTTGACAGAAAGGTAACCACTTGAACTTTTTTCATTCTTAATTTAAATTTATGACTCATTTGTAATTAAGATAGTGACTGAAGACTTGTATTGCTTTGATTATCAATTTTTATCATTGTGGATGCAAAATGAAAAACTTCATCAAATATGTGAAATTATGCTATATACTTTTAAATTTCTGAAAACTAACGTTTTCCAACTAATAATAAATTAGTAATAATCATTTGAGTCACAAACTATGCAGTTCCTAAAATTAAACAGATAGTATGATTTAGAAGTTAATCTGAAAAAGCATTTACACATTATTTAAATTGTGATTCAAATTAACTTTAGTTATGCTTGCTATTGTTTTCTTACTGTGTATTTTTTTATTAAAGTAGGGCTTTTGACTGTAGTGACATGAGCACAACCAAGTGGTTAAGGTGTCATACTCTGATCAGAGGTTCTATAGTTTGTGCTCTGTTACTGCCAAAGTAAAATCAGACTCTGCATATTAGGGCTATAGGTGTACTATATAAGTGCTGGTCAAATCCAACCAATCACATTTTGCTGGGGATGGCATTGACCAGCTGCCTTCCCTCTAATCTATCCCTTCAAAAGTAAGGACAGCTATCACAAGTATTAATTTTCCATAAAATTCAACAAATATGACATCTGGCTGAGGTTTCTGCCAGAAGTATGTAACCAGCAAATAAAATTCAAGAAACCCTTCAGTAAATTAAATCAGGTAATAGAAAGTAAATTTAACTTACTCGTGAATTAACTTGAACTTGCTAATGTGGTTTTAGTTTTTGTATAGAGTATTGTCGATCCAAAATTATTTTAACATTATGTTACAATGTTCCTTCTTAACTTTTAAAGGTTTAATTTTATGATTAACTACTTAAACCAAATATATTCTTCAAAAAATAGTTAATTCAGTTTTGTTCACCAATTTGGAATTCTGATAAAGAAGATCAAACTGTGTGTCTCCTTAGAGTCATATTACTGTTTCATATCTAACACAAACACACAATAACCTAGTTTTATGTCATATTATGTTCTGCAGGTACATTGTTTAAGCTTTAGCAGGAAAATAGATAATTTAAACTGGATGTAACTAATAAAAAAACATAAACTTAAGCAAGTTAGCAAGGGATACAGAAATAGTTTAAATTTAAAATATGTAATTAGCAAAGTGAAGAGTTACTTCTTCCATAGAAAGTATTATTCTTTTTTTTGTTTTACTTCTTTGCAGATGTTTTTTAAAAAAACCTTTTTTACCAGGCTGGTGAGAATGGAAAATGGATGAGGTGGCAGGATCAACTGGAAGAAGTGCCACCTATTTCTCGTGAAGCACAAGTTCACCAAATCATTGTTCCTACTATTGACACTGTTTGTTATACATTTATGCTGTCATTGCTAGTATCTCATGAAAAACCAATGCTACTTATTGGTCCCACAGGCACTGGAAAGTCTGTCTACATTACTGTAAGTTCTCAAAGTTCATGTGTGTCTTATACTTGTATTTAGTTTTGTCACATGTAAAAATTTATTTTGATGTTAATTAATAAGTTGTTTTCTAGGGTGATAGTAACCACTGAATCAGAATCTAACAAGCATTATGAAAAATGCTTGATCAAAAATATGTTAACCCTGTAGGTCAAAGCTAAAAAATAAACTTATAAATTAATGAAGCATCTCCTGTAAAAAAATAAAATAACTAGAAGTGCATGCACTAAGCTAACAATACAAAATAATATTCATTAATGTAAAAATTAATTTTAAAATATGCACTTAATTTTTAACATTAAAAATAATCCTGTTTAATAAAACTAGACATAGAGAAAAATTGTTTATTTTGTTCTTTAGAAAAGATGTAAAACTGTTAATTTTTCTTCTTATCAGTATACTAAATGTAAATATGGTTATGAACAAGTACTTACAGAATCCAACATCAAAACCTGATAAAAGTTACACAGAGGACTACAAATCATAAACAGAAGTACATATATCACCTATCGAGAGAATTACACTGATACTGTATCACTGACTACCTTGCTAATTATGACACCAGTATAAGCAAGTCTGTATATAATATTCATAAACAATGAAAAGTAACCAGTGAAATCTGATTTCTTTACCCTGACACTGCAACTTTAATGTATTTAAAGTAATATGGCAATGAGATAATCTGAAGTAACAGAACTTATTATGAGTATCGTGTGTGATCAAGCTATGCTATCATAAGCCAATTTTATGCCTCCCACAAATATGGTCAAGTGAGGCAGAGGGCATTTTAAAGTAACAGATTACTAAAGGCAATTCTTTAAAATTAACTCAGAGGAATAAGGTATATTTATATACCAAATGTTAGATTAATACATTAACTTAATAACTAATAAAATTTATATAATGATAAATACAACAATTAACAGTTTTTAATTGTTAATTTGTTTTCCTTACCAAAACGTGAATTTTGTGAAGAAAAAATAATGTAGAAGCCTAACCTATTTTTGGTTTTCTGCTTTCATTACAGCATAATATTAATATAATTTAGATGAATTAAAGCTCCATCAGTACTACTTGGAAATAAACAAAACAGGCTTCAAATAGTGGAGGAATACAAGCAGTTTGTGGTTTTGATGTATAGTCCTTTACTGACCATATACTCAGACTTGGTTTATTCATTTAGTGTACTATTCCAAGCAGCATTATTAAGCTATAAATTCAGCAAAACTAGTCTGTTGCACTGGAAGTAATTAATAAAAAAAAAGTCAACAAATCTCAACTATGCAAATAACCAGTTTGCTGAAAAATAATAACAGGTAATTAATTGTGACTGCATTTCACGCTATACAAACACCTAAAGTATTTTAGATTATTAATGATGAATAAAATTCTGTACCTTGGCTTAGAATAACAAAAATTAATCAACAGTATTTTCTGATATTAATGTAACTAAAGAATTGAGACCATACTGTATTATATAATGAAATGTTATGTAACTTGTAATATTATTCAAAAACATTTATGAATCACAGTTTAAATATACTTTTTCTTTTTACCAAGGAGTATTTTTCTACTGGTGGATGGACAAAAGTTTTCTGATGATTTTTTATATTTTTTTAAAGGTGCTTTGTTGTTTACCCTGAAAAAAAATTAAAAAATAGCTAATTGATTTAACACAAACAACAAAGAAGATGTAAATGCAAGCGAATTTAGTAACATAAAATTATTTATAAACATCTCAATATTCGTGTACCAAACTACTAGCTAGCTAACTTCTAATATATATAATTATAGCCTGGTTTCTGGGGTCATGGCAGAAACACTACAACTGGAAAGCAAGAGAAATAGACAAGAGAATCAAAATCAAGACACATAACTTTACAATTAACTAACTTTTATACTCAGGTCAAGCCTTTCTAAAGTATTCTACAACTCTACATCACCCAATAATTTACATCCAATTCTAAGTCATTCCAAGCCAGTTATAAACATTTCTGTATTAATTGTTTGAATAGGCCTCTTAACTAGAAGTACATAGAGGAACGTCTACATGTTAACTCAAGACTTGAGAACATAGATGGCAATATATAACCATTACATGTTTAAAAGGATTAGTGTATATTTCTCATTGTGCATAACTCAGTTGACATGGATGTGATTAACTACATGTAAAAACTGAATAGAAATGTAGAACAACTGTGTAGACATACCTGAATAAAAATATATTCAATATTAGTTATGAAGATTTAATTAGTAGCTGTTTTAGATGTGATGCAATTATAGCACTACTTACAAATAATAATTCATTAGCTCATTTGTTTATTCAAGGGCTATTTTTTGAATGAAATAGCTGCAAGTTTACAAATCATCGTTTGTCTTATTTCATTACACTAGTAAAATTACAAAATACTATTTATTATCTTTGTTATCCTCCATGTCTGTGTTGAACAAGGTAAACTAAATTTTTTGAAACACACTTACCTCCTCTTTCACTTTACCTTTATCCCAATGAATGTTTCTCTTTTCTGCCGCTCTATGTTTTGCTATGAATCTTACCTCACTAGTTTCAGCCTTTATACCCCACTATATTGCCAATAGAAGCTTAAATCTTGTGATTCTTTCCACCTATGTCAGTATGCCCCTATACCAGATCTGTATATAAGAGCTCTCTGTTATTACTTCCTGTTTGCTTTTATCAAAGGCAGAACATTGGAATGACAGTTTTATGTGCTTGTTGCAGTTTTATCTCATATGTTTTATAACCTTAGTTATACCTATGCTTTTTCTCCATCTTATTGGGTTTTGAGTTTAATGTTTATTTACAATAAAAAATTCTGAGGCATTTTGGATATGAAATTTCACATTCACATCTCTGATATAGAATATATTAATGCTCTTAATCTACAACATCTGGATTATAGCATTTCCTGGGCATCAGGGGAAAGTCTCTTTTCTGCAGAGGATGTGCAATATCTCATACACAGAGAAAAGGAGCCTTACATGATATCCAATGTTTCTATTCCTATCAGCTCAAAGTCTTTGCTCATGGAGGATCACCACCCAAACCAAAGAAGTGTTGAATGTCATAAATGGTCATGTTACCATTTTTGGACATACCACAAGCTTTGTTTGTTTTTTTTCTAATTTGGGCAACCTTATAGTTGGATTCTGCACTTCCAGAACCAAATCAAGCATGTCTTACTTGAATCTGCATAGCTAGCAACACTTTCTTTGCATCTCCCCATTTTTAAAAGGTTTGCTGGTTGCTACCCACCTGGTTTCCAAGCTTTCTTTCTGGAGACAGACCATCAAAATGACTATAAGCTAAAGAAACTTTGTATTTTGACCATTTACATTATATTTTGGATCACTCATACTGTGATAAATTTAAGGAACAGCAAGTGCCATAAATCGTAAATGTCTAGCACTTAGAAATATTAACATAAACTTATTCTGTAAGTTATACAATTCAGTGTAAAAAAATGTTTGTATCAAAAATGTCTCAGTCAGATGTGTATGACAGAAGAGATTGTGTAAATCAATGCCTTTTAGTGTATGGATTCAGTTTGGAAAAGTTTAAAAAATCAGATAAAAGATGCTATGGCTTAGAAATATCTTATCACCAGAAAGGACTTCCTGAAGCTCGTGACATGTCTGTTAATAATTATTATTTATAAAAATAAAACTTTTGTGACATGCCATGTCAAGCATGAATTCACAGGTTACTATTTCTATCATGGATACTAATCAGCCCTCTTTTATTCCACTCATTATTTAACATCTCTTAAAGGTTAGGAGAGTATGCTCATTTGAGGCTGTCCATGATCTGATTTGTTGTGAGATGAAGACCTATATTTGGTTTGGTAGTATCTATCTTTGGGCTCTGAAGCTACTTTTGCTGATGATCCAAGACAGTGTGGAGAAAAGTTTGGCTCTTATTCTTTTTATTTCTAGCACCTTTCTTCATTTACTAGATCAGATGCCCAGGAGAACAATTTGGATAAGCCACTTCCATCTCAATTTCTTCAGTTAGTTAATCAGGTTCAGTGATGTTTTGAGGCTTTCTCTAGTTGCTTTTGAATTTACTCCATTATTGATGGCCAAAAGGTTTAAGAGTGACAACTTAGTTTTACCTCCTGATATTGCCATTCATTCTGTGAGATTTACTGCTCTATTACATGACAAGATAAATATACCTTGTCCCATTCATATGTCTGAATAGCATGCTTTTGCTTACTACATCCAGGTGGACGTATGTTTCAATTCCATGGAATAGATCCTCTTTTAGGTATGTGGAGTTTCATATTGAACCCTGTGATCACCAAATAGATCAACATTTCTCAGAATATTTTGACCCTCATATGATGGGCAGGATGAGGCATCCCAAAGGCTCAGAAGCATGAATTGGTGTCACTGTTTGCATTCTTCCTTGCCATTGATGGCTTTTAGTCATTCTTGTGGAAGTCATGGTGAGACTGTTTGTTGTATGTACCAATCCCATGATTCTGCTCCTCGATCTATTGGTACTCAGAATTGATTCTGCCCTTATCTTCAAGGTGGGGTCTGTGAGAGTATGTTTCCAACATTTTCTGGACATTTGAAATTCTTTCACCACAGATCCATATGTACTTAAGGTTCTGGTGTCAGGATTGGTAATTGTTTTAACTTCTCCACCTCCATTATTCTCCCAGTAGTATTTTGACTCTAACAGATTTGCAGAGTGTGGACCTTCATTTCAAGGCCAACAAAGAGTTATTTTACAAGGGCGTGCTAGAGAGAGAGTTCATTTTATTCTTACAGGATTTTATATCCCGTTTTCTTGTTGTGTCCAAGAAGATAGAAGATTAGCAGTCAGTAATTGATATTTCTCGGCCAAACTATTTCTTAGAATCTTCCAGGTTCACAATTAAGTCCTTTTGCAACATACATTGGAACTTTTCAAGGTCTGCAGATGAACAAATTCAATGTTTCTAACACATATCCCTACATTCCCATAGTGAAGCCATCTCATCACTATGTATGTTTTGTCCACATAGGTCAGGTTCAGCAACTCAGGGCTCTAGATTTTAACCTAATATCTGCACCATATGTCTTTTGTAGATCATACCAGCTTTTTCTCGTCACCTTCATGTTTTGAGCCCATGCACATATCATTATACTGACAATTGTTTATTTCTAGCACCATTTCGTCAATAGGCAGCACAACACATCCAGATTCTTTTTTCTGAAACCACAATGACTAACTTTCTTATCAGAGCCTATAGATCTATTCTCTTGCCACTCAGTATGTTATCCATATGGATGTCTTTTTCACAATACTTTTAAGTCAGGCTCAGCTAACTTCCATCTGGACCCAGGCTATGGAACAGGCAATTAGACTCTTACTCATATCTCCTTCTTCTACTGTGTAGATGGTTCTTTCTTTTAGGGGAGATGGGCATCTCTCAAATCTCTGATTCCTTTAGGATGAGCAAACGTTTGATCCATTTAGCAGTTGTTGTGTACCAATGCACTGCAATTCACTGGATCATCAAGTCTCCTTGATTAGAAGTAACATCTTAGATCTTAAGTGTTGGTTGGATCAGGTCTACACTACCATTATTGTTCTTATACACTCCCTCACCCAAAGATTTATCTTTTCAGAGATTCCTCACTTCATGTATGGGGTGCATATACCGACAGTCAGGAATTCTAGGGTCTATGGATGGAAAATGAATCTTCTTTCTACATCAGTATTTTATAACTTCTTGCTGCCCAGCAAGATCCCAATCTATCAAAAGAGAAAATCACCATGGTTCATTCTAATAATTCTATAGTGGTCTCTTCCATTTCTCATCAAGGGAGTATGCATTCTCAGGAATTTTGTTTTCAAGCTATGGCAATTCTCCTCTGGGCTCATTCCCATGATATCAGCTTTCTGACTTACCATGTTTCAGGGGTGATGAATTTAATAGCAAATCACCTGACTTGACCCACACAAATTTTTTTGACCAAATGGATGTTCCATTGCAAGGGTTTCAGGTGCACTTGCTCACAGTTTGGGAATGTGATGATCAGTGCATTTGTCACTTTCAACTATAGATATTTTGGTCTGTGGTGCTTCATCTTTGGGTTTTGGTGATAGATGTGTTCAGTCAAGAATGGACAGGATTGCACCATAGATGCTTAATCTCAAGGTTTTGTTTTTTTTTCAGGTGGACTTGCTCACAGTTTGGGAATGTGATGATCAGTGCATTTGTCACTCTTATCTTCAGATGTTTTGCTCTTTCATATCTCATCTTTGAGCTTTTGTAATAAATGCATTCAGTCAAGATTGGACAGGATTGCACCTCTATGCTATACACCCCAGTTACTTTATTACCCAGAGATCTGGCTATGATTTGATCCATTACTTGTCGAGTACTGTTGGTAGCCCTATATTGGTTGGCCCAAACATTGTTTCTTCTTCTACAATATCTTCAAGAGTGTCCACCTCTGTCAATTTCTCTTTGACTGTCTTTGTTGAGACAACTCCCAATCCAACATTCTACATCCAAGCATTCTCCAGCTCAACCTAAATGTATTTAATTTATGCATTCCTTTGCATGGCATAGCATCATGTATCAGTGGAAGTGGTACACTTATCACCAATGGTGTCTCATGAGGAAATTGAAACCACTTGACCCAAATTTGCCCACTATTTCTAGTTTTTGACCTGGCTTTTTGAAAAAGGTCTATTTCCATTGACAGCTTTATCAACTACATTTTGATACTGTAAGCATAAAAAATATTTGAATTATCTGTGATATCTGCTCTTTTCAATTGTATCGAGTCCATCATCCCTCTGTTATGATCCAGCTGGAATATTAAAATGGTGTTACACACTTTGCCTTGACACTTTAGCCTCATATGCAGAGTATTACCTTTCCCTTAAAGTGATTTTGTCATTGCTTTCATTTGGACATTGTAGATCAGAGTTGTTTGCATGACATCAGGAAAGAGCTCTTTATCACTCCACTTATGTTCTGTTCTACTGTGATAGATCCTTTCTACTTAAGACCCTGGCACCAGGGAAGGTGATAAATCCTTCTTACCAATTCACTTTTTATGACTTTTCTATCTGATTGAGTTGAATGTGGCCCTTCTTTTTGGTCTTTCTTTTTATTTTGAGAATCACAAAAGAGGGTTCTTGTCTCTGTATAATTCTGTAAAGAGACTGTTAATTTCCGTGCCGTTGGTTGGTCTCAACTTGTTCCACATCCTTCTCATAAATACATGAGGAGGAGGTATTGCTTTGCTTCTTAGATTGGAAAGTTTGGAGTTTGCTTTCCAGGCCAGGTAATTTCTGTTCTTTAGGTTGAGTGAGGCATAACAGTTCCCGTAATTTTGGGTTTGGTGAGGGGTATTTTGAACTTCTTAAGGTTGTGGTAAGGCTTTTTCCACTCTTGTGTTGCTTGTCTTCTCTTCATAATTCTAGTAGCATGATAGTAGCTGTAACATTCAGCTTGGGTTTCAGTAATACCACATTATTAAACAAGACCAAATACAAAGCAATCTTCATACCCTAACCACTATGCTGTGGATCTCAATTTGGGTCCACAGCCTATGATGAGATGTAGGATCTTGCTTACCTGATTGGAGCCTGGATGAATTCATGTTCTTCTAGCAAGGCTTAGATTTTGCCCCTGTGGCCAGTTTGCTTTTACTGTCAAGGGATTAAATTTCATGTTGTGAAGGCAAAGAGCATACCTGTTCCAGGAGTAATGTAGAACCCCTGGTGTGCTATTACTATATCTCATTTTTCACACCTCTTTGTAAATACTTTCTGTGTTGATCTTGCCCTCACTGGCCCTCTATCTTGTCAATGTAGGGTTCTAGTTCAAGAGTGAGTGGAGTTAAGTGTGAATCAGAAGTTAACATTTTCCTATACTAAAAATGTATTTCTTATAACACTTATTTTACTTTCACACTCTCCAACCCTTCCTCCCTACAGTATGTAAAAGTGAATAGTGAATAGAAAGTAATAACTGGGAGCTTATATATGGAGTTGGTTGTAGGGGATGCATAGATGTAGATGAAGAGAATCACAAAATTTAAATTGCTGTAGGACATAAAGTCTGGAGGAAGTGAGGTAAGATTTATACCAATGCTTAGATGGGTAAAGAAGAGAAACTTTCATTGGAAAGAGGCTAAGGTGTGATAGGAGGTAAATATTATTATAAATATATATTTGGTACACGAAAATGTTAATTTTTGTGATCCCTTGCACATTTTTTAAAATTTCTATAGGATTGCAAAATACTACATACCTTAATGTCCCATACCTCTTCCAAAGATTTAAAGTTCTAGTCTGTAACATGCTCAGTATGGCTACAATAATGTGCTGAATTTAGCTTGAATTTTCTTTCTTTCTTTTTCAATAGTTATATTCCATTCTACTTTAACTTGCATGTGGAGAATTGATTACTTTACAACTGTCTCATGGAGCAAAGTTAGTTTTTTTCTAAATTCTGAGAAGTTTCATTTCTGCATCTAAGGAGCCAGAATGTTCTGGGAAAGTCTTATTTTTATTTTCCTGTGTTCCTTGCTCTGCTGAATTATTCTTTAACTTTATTTAGTTTAAAATCTACTTGAATACAGTTTCACTTTAATTTTCAGTAGCATATTTATAGTCAGTTTTCATTAATTACTTTGAATTAGTTCACTTTTAATTCATTTTAGTTTGCAATGCAATAACTCAGATTTCAGGCCAGACAGCTGTACATTTGTTTCTGCTTCAGATAAAGTGTTTATTCTTCAGTCTGCTTTCAACAATGTGTCTTGTTCCTGTCAGTCCATATGGGGCAAACTACTATTCTCATCTATCTGCATGATAGATTCTTGAACCTCTAATTTTTTACAAATATAAGATAGTCGTAAGCTAAGTTTAACTTTGAGATTACCTCAGGATTAGTTGTTGTTAACGAGTTTAATTCAACTTTTGACATTTTTATTGACTACAAATAGCTTAGCAGTAATTCTTACAGTTTATAACGCTAAAAACTGGATTTTCATTCCTACAGTAAGCACAACACATGTAGCTTAGTGTGAAGCTTTATGCTTAATAACAGACAAACAAACAAAGACATCCTTAATTTCCTAACACACTTAAGACTAAATGTGGAATACAAAGGATGAATAAGCTAGCAAAACATAATTCATGCTTTTATTATTAAATGTTTTGTTGAACAAAATGTGTAAGTAAGTGTGTAAATTGAGTATGGTCTCTGTTATTCCGTTTTAGGATTATTTACTGAATAAAATGGATGGGCAAGTGTACATACCATTGCTTATTAACTTCTCAGCTCAAACAAGTGCTAACCAAACTCAAGATATTATAATGAGTAAACTAGACAAGCGAAGAAAGGGTGTTTTTGGACCTCCTTTAGGGAAAAAAATGGTAATCCTCAATTTTTATTATTACTTACCTGTACATCTACATCTAAATTTCTTTTAATTTGTGTTTATTAAACTTTATAGATGCTACTTTTTTACCTAGCCATTGCAATGGATTACTCTTATATATTGATTTAAATAGTTATGCTTGTTTTAGTTGAATTTATATTTAGAAATATATGTAACTTATACTGTTATAAGTTCCACCTGTTCTCTAAATTTGTGGAAGATTTTTGAATGTAAGAATCAACAATATGTTTTACATTGTTGCCTACTGAAATTTCGAGAATTTTGCCTAAAGAGTATAAATTGACATGCCAAGAGACAGTAACAAAATATTATTGGTCTGCTGCAATCAGTATAGTATAAGTCTCAGGACCTATAATTGTGATTAATGCTCATTAATTAGAAAATTACAGATATTTGACCAGGAACGTTTATAGATTTCATACATTATGTACTATTATAATTCAGAGAATTAACTTCAAAACATTAGTATTTCTACTGAAGTTATGTGATAGCTTCATAGAAATACTGACTAGCCTTCCCATCAAGTGAAGTGTATCTGTTTATCAACATAAAAGTAATTTGTTCCTCATGGGCCTGGACCATCGATAAAATATTCAGTTCCAGACCAAACAGAAGAGTGAATACTGTCATTTTGTAAATGTTTTGTGTACAAATAATTATTTGTAATAACCATTGTTATAAAGTGTATTGTTTTTTGTTATTTTTATATATTAAAATATATTTGTATTAAGAAAGAAAATTGTGTGTATCAATCTTGTTAGCAAATATTATAAATTTGGTACATGTTAACATTTCATTAACTTTATTTTTAAATTAAATTTCTGCCTAGTTGAAATCCTAATACATAATGTACATAACCTAATAAATCGGAGACTCATTGGAGATAAATAATAATAAGATGAATACACAATGAAAAGTCAAAACATTGTGTTTGTTTTATTCCTGAATCATATTTTTTGGATGTTGCAAGGTGGTGTTTGTAGATGATTTAAACATGCCACAAAGAGAGACTTATGGAGCTCAACCTGCCATAGAGCTGCTACGACAATGGTTAGATCACTATACATGGTATGACAGAAAGGAAGTCATACCTCTTCGTTTGGTGGATATCCATTTGATTGCAGCTATGGGGCCTCCTGGTGAGTATTTGAGCAGTTGATATTTTTTTTATATATTGTTCTTCTGAAGTAAACATTAATACATTTTCACTAATCATCACCCGTTAGTGTGTATTTTACTTCATTAATACTGTATATTTCATAAACTGTTACTCATAGTCATAATTCTGTTGATGTGTTCTGGCATTGAAAACAATGCCAATAAACAGATCAAGATTTGCATAAATGTGTGGATTGTTTGAGGAGAAAAGAAAGCCTAATTATAACATAAAACAAAATTTCATAAACCAAATAAATCAAATAAACCAAGTAAAAAATGTAGATACTGGAAACCACAACTAAAGTAACTGAACACAACTAAACTACTACTTCTAACATAATACCCCACCTTTACATATATACATAATAGCTTGATTCCTTGTGCATCTACTTATGAGGCTTTCTTGCCAAATCCCTATTTTGATTCTCTTCAATATTACAGCTTTTAAACATGGAGTCAAAGTAGGGATTTGTAATTAGATGATCTCAAAGCTTAAGCTTGTTTATTCATTTTTCAGTAATTGCATTTTCACTTTAAGCTACCTACTTTTTTCTGTAATATTTTTTAAATCCCTATTTCCCTTTATAAATTAACAATTTTTAATAAAATTGTTTATTTAGTTATTTTTGTTTTTTTTTTGTCTACCATGGACATACCTCTGTATAAGAGCAATACTGCCCTATTTGAAACAGTTTAGTTTAATCAAATATTTAGTTGTTGTATGATACTTCCTTGGTGAATGATGATAAACTTTGAAGTGGCTTCATGCAGAGGGGTTGGCTATTTCTTCTGATATCATTGCCCCAAAGTTATCATTGATATTAATACTGCAAATGTGGTGATCAACATACCATGCATTATGTATGTGCTTGTAAGTATATTATGTAGTATTAAATATGACCACTTATACTTGTGTGTGGAAGCACAAATTGACAAATAAGGATTTAGAAGCATAATGAAGTGATTTTATTTTGGAGAAAGTAGTGCAAGTTTCAATATGTATAGCTACTATATTTGTACTCTATAGCTATATGAAGAATCTTTAGACTACTGATCTGTACTGGAAAGGTGTATAGACAGGATTTTGTAACCTCATGAGTTTTTATGTATACAAAGCATGTTGGTTAGTACATATATCTTCGCATGCTTTGTAGTTTTTAAGTTGTAAAGCCTTATATATATCTATATAAAACACCATATTAATATTTCAAGTTGTATAGATGCATGCATATATATTCAATGCAAATATACAACAGTGTGTCATACTATAATAGAATATTTTTTATACTTCGTATAGTTGTATTTCTATCTTCCTCCTCCTTTCTGCTGGCTGTTGTAAAGCTGGTCATGGTCTTGCTGCAGATGACCATATTTTCTCTTATAGTGACGTTCTGTACACTCTACAAGGTCAAAAACATGTTAATTAACAACCATGGATTGATCATATTACCCTGTTACAACCCTAAATTCTGTTGGATCATTGCTGTTGTGTTTTATCTAAAACTGAATATTTTCAAATTAAATGTCTAGTTATAAAATTTCTGCCTCATTTTCACCTACAATTGCCATCATTTTTGCCATCTACTGCTTGCATGATTTTTGTCAGTTCTTATAGTTAGTTTCATGGATGGCTACTCTATCTACAGTATCTATAAAATTTGAAACCACGCATTGTTGACTATAATTCAACCCTTACCATCAGTCATCACCTTAATTGCTTATCTGATGCTTGAAAGTGAGCTTGGTGTTATCATTTAAACTACAGCTTAAATATTTCTGTATAACATTTTAGATGTTTGTATAACATGCAATCGTAAAAAATTGTGATCCTGTCAACAGTGTCATGTCATGGCTGAAAAGGTAGGAAACCTATATGTATACGAATGATACATGATATCAGTACAGTTGTAACGGTAAGTTAATAATCACTGTGATACATGTGTCATGCCTGCTATATAAACATGAAATTACGTTCTTGCCCCACACACAATGATATACATACCAATGTAGTAGATAATAATAAAGAAGACCAAATTGGTAACCAGTATTAGGAATCAGTAGCATGATTCATGACATTTTTCAATATATATTTTGTAATCTTGCAGTATTTCACTTCAATAAAATACTTTATGTAATAATTAAACTTTATGATGCTTTAATATTCTATTTTAGTACTTTTATTCATAGTGTGTTTTATTTTACAAATACTGACCAGGTGGAGGTCGTAATCCAATTACTCCACGCTTCCTCAGACATTTCAATGCTGTCACTATTAATGAATTTGATGATGAAATCATGACTACTATCTTCAATCGTATTCTTACATGGCATCTAGAAAGCAGGTAGAAATTATTTAATTCTTTTGTTGCATGTAAATTTACAAGACTGATGTATTTAAACTCATGTAGAAATTGTATATTCTTCTGTAAACATTAATTTATGGATGTTGTCACATTAAAACAGAATGAAAATTGTACATGTACACGTACATTAAAGATTTCTTTAGGTTATTACATAATAAAGTGAAATGGACTTAAAACATCATAAAATAAAATTGTTGTAGAAGACTTATAACATTTGGGTTAATTAATGTGTAAAATTTGGCACAGATTTTTCTCTATGTTAAAATAGTTTTATTTCTGAGTTTATGGTCTTCTTACCTGAGTCTTTGCTGGGTAGCAATGTATTAAGCAATACAGATTTATTTATCTGTGTAACACTGTTTTAAAACAATAGTAACAATAACTGACATCTGGTATTAAAGTTATAACCACACAGAAATTATGACAAATAAAGAATTAAGTTTCTTTATATACCTATAATTGTATTTTTTTATGCTTGTTATGTTCAATTAATGAATTATCTTAAATATTTTTAAGCAGTAATGTGTATAAGATTTCATATTGGTATGCATTTACAAAGACCAAAGTTTTTGATTATTCAATTTATGTAAAAATTTAAATCTTTGAAAGTTAATTCTATATTTGTTATAGTTTCTCTGTGGTTAATAACCTTAATATTAGATGTCAGTTATTGTTATGATTGTTGCCAAGACATCTGTTTTAAAATAGTGTTCCATAGATAAATTAATTTGTATTGTTCAGTTCATTGTTGCCTGGGAAAGGCTCTGGCACGTGAGTCAAAAGCTTGCAAATAAAAAAAAACATTTTAACATAGAAGAAGTTCCATGCATTATACTACAACATAAAGAAAATGTTGAATAGTTTTCTAGCATTCCATTATTGCAACTGACCTAGCTGAAAGTAATGAAGACATACTGAAGTGTTTTCCTGATTTTAATTTGTAATATCAGTGCTGCTAGATACAGATGGATATGCTGAATTGTTCCTTCAAGCTTTATTTTCCAAAATAATCTTGTTAGTGAAGTGGAAAACAATTTATGATTCTCAGAATGCATTGGTTTTTGTATAAAAATTCATGTTGCATGAAATATGTAAATCTACTTTATAGATGACAAACAATTCTAATGTAAAATTGCATATATTTGTAAAACTAGCTAAATTTTCTTGAGCTCTAATATTTAGAGAAAAAAAATTATTGTAGATTTTTATTCAGTGATGGAATATGGAAACACATTTTAAGTGGCAAGTAATGTTTCTTCAATATTTATAACAGGGGCTTCAGTAGGGACTTTGAGCCTTGCATTGAAGAACTAGTTCAGGGCACTCTTGCAGTATATAAAGAAGCAATGTCCTGTTTATTACCAACACCAAAGAAATCTCATTATCTGTTCAACCTGCGAGACTTTTCACGTGTTGTCCAAGGCTTGTTACTTTCTTTACCAGAAACTACTGAAGATCAAGCTTCTTTTAAAAGATTGTTTGTACATGAGGTACATGTTTTAATAATAATGAAAAGAGTAATCAATGTAAATGGTAATTATAAACATACATCTGTACCATATGAACTTAAAGTTGGATAACCACTGGTAAACAATAATCTTATTTCAAAAAGAAAATATATATAAATCTTAGAGAAGCACTATCAGTAGCAATATAAAATAATTCAGTTTTCATCATCTAATATTTTGTAAACATGTAAATGACTGTAAAACTGACTGATTGAAGCCAGTATACAGCTTACATAAAAACTTATTTTAAAGCATCCCAACATCTCATTCTGGTTTGTTTACTTTATACCATATTTAAATCTGCAATTTCTTGAGGAAGATTTTTAAAATAGATAGATAGAAGCCACAGTACCTTAGACAGGTGAGCATTGTACAACAATGAAAATTAATAAGCTAAAGTTTTATAAGTTTTTTTTTAAAGGTATACAACAACATATCAGTAAGAGGAAAAAGAATGAAGAATAATCAAATTATGTAAAATAATTTTTTATTGTTTTAAATGCTTTGAAAGACATTTTACCAATATTGTACTTACATTTCATGAATTTGTAATTTATTCTCCCTTAGTTTATCGTTTTTAACATTTTTTTTCTTGCCAGGAGCACAGAAATTAAAAAAAAACGTATGAAAATATTATGACCAGTAAGTTTAGGTAATTCTTTAAAACTGGGTATTTGTACACCTTCGACTCTTACATAATAACTAGTTTTTTGTTTTTTATACCTTCATAATAGTGAGGTCCACCATACTGAGTATTTTTGTTTTTGCTTGTTACAACATTCGATTTAAAAAAATTACCAAAGTAAATTGAGTATAATAATTTGTTTTCAATGTTAAACATATAGGGGATCCTAATGGTAATTAATGGGATTAATTGCAATATTTGAAGAAATGTTTATTTAATTCTTTTTTGTGACTTCTTTTTGTAATTTTAATAATCCTGTGACCAATAAAACAATATGGTGCATGAACATATTAGATAAATGTGTTTAAAAAGCCACGTGAATCCCCACTGATAATACTTAAGATATGTTAATGATTCTGCTTTAAGAGTAAATTCTGTCAAAAAATATGTCTTCTTTCACTTTGCATTTCCAGGTATTCAGAGTTTTTTATGATCGCTTGGTTGATGACGATGACCGAAGATGGCTGTATGAATATATCCAAATAGTGTCAAGAGACCATCTGCACATTAACTTTCATACCCTTATGGCAAGACTAGACCTGAATGAAGATGGTATTGTTGAGGAATGTGACTTAAGATCTCTAATCTACTGTGATTTTGCAGATCCAAAATCAGATACACGGAACTACATAGAGGTTCATGACATCACTCATCTTCGTACTATCACAGAAGGTTTTCTAGAAGAATTTAACAATGTTAGCAAAAAACCAATGAACTTAGTTTTGTTTAGGTATGTGTGGTAAAAACGCTTTTTGTCTTTAAAGTAATGCTTTTGTTTTTTTCTGCCATACAGTTATTATTATAGATGAAATGATTGTTTTCATAGTGTAATTCTTTAGAAACAAAATGGATTAAAGTTGTGTAATAAGGTACAAAAACAGTTTATTCAGTGAATTTTTGGTTTTGTTTACACAAGTCTTTAAATTAGATTTCTTGTGTGATTTCTTATCTGACATCAATGCAAAACAATGTTTCCCTTTCCCAATATTCTTCCATTAATTAGAAATTATATAACTAGTATTTCTTTTGAATTAGATTATTTTAAATTTTATAGAATCCTTTTTTGTGTATAACTGTCACAAAATTCTGTAGTATCATTATAAATATTTCTTTAAATATTAGTGTGCAATATTATGTACTATAAAAAGTAACCTTTTTAATTATTATGTATTGATGAGCCATTTTCATTTATGATGTAATTTTTACAGGAAAGGAATATTTAAAAAATTGAAAAAATTGTGTTAATAGTTTCAAATTTCTAAAAGAACTCTCGTTACAATGCTCCAAAATTAGTTACTATTACGTTCTTTTCAGTTCTCATATATGCTTCCTAAAACAAGTTTTAAAGTATATCCCTTGAATATTAGGTTATGCTGTTGAATTTATTTAGCTGAGTGTATTAATATCTGTGACACAAGAATTGTTTCCTAGAAAAAAACTTATTCACACAAAGAAAAGATAGACAACATATATTAAGGACTTTATTCAGATTTATAATCTTGTATCTCTTCTGACTAACATTTTAATAACACAAATATTCTTGTCAGTGCTTATCTATGCATAGTGTGTATTAGATTATTTTTAAGTTGTATTCTTTATCACATGTAATTACTAGATACATTTTTGAAAGGTATTATAGGCTCTTTAACTATGAAAATATTACAAATAAACCAACTTCACCCAGCCCTACCTACTTGAAAACAATTTTTAGTCAAGACATATTTATCTAGTTAATGAAACCAAGTTTTGGTACACTAGCTTTGTTCTTTCATGGCTGTCATAGTCCCTGATGGCATTCATATTTTGGTTATCAATATATATATTATATTTTAAAATATACCTGGTTTCATAGCAAATTTTTGAATTCCTAAAACCCTTTACAGTACTCTTAATGTAGTTTTCTGTATCCAGAAAGGTTATATATATAAATTATCTTTTATCAAACTTTACAATAATAGTTTACATTTCATTGTTTTACATTTGGAATGAAATTAATTATTCATCCCTCATATAACTGCAAAAGTGTTATGACATAAACAAACAATTAAGTGGTCTCTGCACTCTATAAGTCTGTTTACTAAACATTTTAAAAGTGAAAAAAAAATTAAATATTTGATCACAGAGAGCCAAAAACCTGGTATATATATATCTTCCCAATGTTATAATAATTTGTACAAATATCTGTATAGAATAATTTGTAGGACCATTGCATGTTTATTATATACAGTTTATCTTAAAAGATTTTTATCTTGTTATAGATTTGCTATAGAACATCTATGTAAAATATCTCGAATTTTGAAGCAACCTCAGAGCCATGCTCTGTTAGTTGGAGTGGGAGGGTCAGGTCGGCAGTCTCTGACTCGTTTAGCTGCTCATATTGCTGATTATGAAATATTTCAAGTAGGTTTTGCTTTACATCTAGACCTTCTTTTATTGATTATATGCAAAAATTAAACGTGTGATAGTAGCATACAAGTTACTTTGTGCTGGTAAGGGTTTTGTTTTGGTGTTTTATTTAGTACATAGTATGAAGTAATCTCATTCTCAAGCCTTATCATTAAATTTTATTTTTTACTATCAATTAATGTGAAAGTTATTCATACGTAAATATCAAAAATATTTCAGTAACTAATATATACAAGGATTTCCTTTTATTTATTAGGTGGAAATTACTAAAGGTTACACAAAATCTGAGTGGCGAGAAGACTTGAAGCATATCCTGAGGAAATCAACTTCCAGTGAACAGCATGGAGTCTTTTTGTTTTCTGATACCCAGATTAAGGAGGAATCTTTTGTAGAAGATATCAACAACTTGTTGAATGCTGGAGAAGTTCCCAATCTGTTTGCTACTGACGAGAAACAAGAAATTTGTGAGAAAATGAGACAGATAGACAGGTTATTGTAATCAATATTGCATAATACAGCTAAGAAGATAAAATTTATGATGTATTGTAATTATGTGTGGGTAGGTTAATGCTTAACATTAGCAATATATTTTTCCATTAAACCTTATATATTTACTTATATTCATGCAATGAAATGTAATCAATAAACAGGAATCTGTAATGTTTTTCCCATGAAACTGAAGAAATATACTCTAGTTATTGGAAAAACATTGTATTAATTAACTTGCAGTTCTTAAAAATACAGATAATTACTAATAAATATGGTCTTAGAAACTTTTGATAACTGTTATTAGACTCTTTTACAAAGTTCTTAAATAACTTGTCCAGTATTTGGAGTTACTTCATAATTTTAATATGCGTGATTGTGTGTGTACTTTGAGTATCTGATCAAAAAATGAACTAAAACAGATAAGAGTAAATTTTATTAATATCTGTTTGTAGACAACGAGATAGAGCCCAACAGACAGATGGCTCCCTAATAGCGCTGTTTAACATGTTTCTGCAACGAGTAAGAGAACAACTTCATGTAGTTCTAGCTATGAGCCCTGTAGGGGATTCTTTCAGAACTCGACTTCGCAGATTTCCGTCTTTGGTAAACTGCTGCACCATTGACTGGTTTCAGGTAGTTGCTGTTTTTAAAAGTTAATTGGTATAGTGTTATGTTGTAGATAATCTGTTGCTCTTTTTGTTTATTTTAATTAGTATTTTTTATCTTTTGAATGGTGACTATTATCTTCACTTATTCTATAGAAGTCAAAGCTCTTTAGTTTGTGATAACACTTGTTAAAAATATCAGTTAATATTCACCATCTGTTATAAATAATTTATTGCTACTGCACCATTGGTCCAAGTTCACTGTGGAGCCTTTTGTCGCTCAGAGATGGGCGTTTTCACCTGGTGGTAGATGCCAATAATAGATATCTCCATTGCCTACCTTTGCATCCTTTTAGAACTTCAATTCTGACCTACTTTATCCCCAAGTCTGCATTCAATCCAGAGGGTTCTTTCTCGTTTTCACCTATTTCCTTCCTTCCATCTCCCAACTTTACTCTTGTTTGGATCCAATAAACCCTGTTTCTAGTTATGGACATCAGGTGTGATATTACACTTACAACTACCCTCTAGGATATGTACAACCATCTTTTTATTCCTTGTTAACCCTCCTCCTTTTGTGATCTTTCCCCTTGTCTCTTAAGATTTGGGTCCACTTTCTGGGCCATTTAACCTACTTTGCTCTCTACTTTCTTCATCCCAAACCTTGTTCTATGTTTCCTGCCATCTGATCCTTCTTCTCACATTTTTCCTCATTTCTTCTCTTTGTTTTCTGTTGGAGGAGGTACTTCACACTAGCATGTAGACCATGCCCAGTACGTTCATTTCCAACTATCTTCATCACATTGCACTTTTGCCCATGTTGCAATTTTGTTTTTCCATCTGTGGCTGTGCTCCAGACTTTGATGTGACTTTAACTGGTAAGTTTTTTTTCATTTTCCTCTTTTTCAGGGGTGTAATGTAGTCATGGGCTGACTTGCAGGCAGGCCGAGTAGGTTGTTTGGCTTAGCTGTTGGAGTTTCAGCTAATACTACATACTGTCACATGATATATTTATTTGAAGTGAGGATGCAGTGTGTGAATGGAGCATGCAGGCACTAACTCAAGGATTTATAGTTAAAACAAAGCAAAGACTTCAGACTAGGATTTCCAATAACACTTTTTATATATGTCATCAAACCCTTAATATTTACACACACATATATATATATATATCTTTATTCATGTTTATCATAGGCAATCATTTTAACTGTATTAACATGATTTTTCATAGGCAATCATTTTAACTCTATTAGCATGATGACTGATGTTTAAGAAAGAATGGCATGAAAATTACTTAAAAAGAGCTTGGGCACGAAATGGCCAGGTTTTTACTAATAGCAAGAGACATCTTCTATACTTGTTCCTTGATTCCTTCTTGACTTCTCTCCCTTCTTCTTCTTCTGACAAAGATGAGATCTGAGATGTGAGCCTTCTAGATGATGATGCCAATCATGTGAGATTGCTTGCTAGATTTCGAACAATCTGGCATCTGTTCTAGGATCTTTTATACTAGCTGAGGGGAGAATTATCAACTTAATCATAAGTACCATGGTGTCAGCTAACTTCCTGTTTGTGATTTCTTAATCTTGTTAGTTATTAATAGTTCATACTAATGTGTCACCAAATGGAAAAGGTTTCTTTCTTGTTTACAAACTTCTAAGTTTGTTAGCTAATCATTCTCTTAAACACAATAGCCCATACTGTAGCGTTAGCCCAATATCCAAGGTTCTTCTTGGTTTCAACATCCAAGTTTGCTTAACCCCTTTTAATCTTGATAGCGACAATTCACTTCAACTCAAACATACAACGGACAGTTTCTCATCTTTAGTTTACAGCTTGAATAACGCCTTTTAACGTTGATAGTATCTATCTGTTCCAATCTAAACAAATAGCAGATGTTATTCAGCAGCTTTCTGTGATTCTCTGTTTTAAATAACTCCTCTGTTGTCCTTGATAGCATCAGTTCTTCTTAAACTAGCTATAAACTTGGCGTGTCTCCTTGCTGTTGTTATTCTATAAATATTATTGCTTCATACACATATTTTTTATACTTCCTGTTTATTAAAATAATTATTGAAGGCATCCAGATATCTAGCGATGCCTCAGGGGCCATTGCTTTCATTCTTCCTTTTTCTCTTTTATTACACTGATCTCAAGTGTAATAAGTCAGGCAAGTGGTGCCTGACCAGGTATTTTTTAATTTCACAGCAGCACTGGCCACATAGACTCTCAATCTATCATCTGTTCTCCACATGTTCACCATAGAGATGGGGTGTTTTACAAGATCACTAGCAGATTATCTGCCTCTTGATAATTGCTTCATAAACATGTCTGTTCTGGACTGCTTAGGTAAGATACAAGGGGATAGCTGCCCATTCCTGCCACTCAGTATGGTCTTCTTTTCAAAATACAGATTTGTGATCTCCCATTGTACTGTTTCCAGTGTTGATGTTCCTGCAGACTCTTCAATGCATTCTCACCCTCCTTCCAGTTGAGTAGGTCCTTACCACTTTCCAGTTTTTAGCTGCTGGGGTGGTTGACCATGGACGCACCCTCCTGAATGGGTTCCACAAATAAAGTAGGCTATAACTATTCAGTTGAGAGTCGGATGGTCGTGTTTTGCTGCTGTAGATGTGATGTGGCCTCCACAGGAGTTTCATCTGTCTTCTCACTGGTGGTTGTGGCCTCTTTATGCTGCTTACACATTCCATCAATATTCACAACAAAAAGAGATAATCCATCTCATTACAAGATGATGTGACCATCTTATACCATTTATAATATTGTGGAGTTGATCTGTTACCTTACTGATTGACATGGCATTCTGTTTCATATTCCATACCAACTGGAATTGATCCATTGCAAATACAGTTTGCCCATTTTGATTGAGAGACCTTATCCTACCTTCCCATGGATGTCATTTCCCAATGTTATAATGTTTATTTGAGTGAACCAGTCAACATAAGACCTCATACAAGTTAAATCTATCCTCTATATGTTGAGTGGCCAGTCTCATATTGCTATAGGGTGTTGATCTTTATGTAGTATCCAGTCATCATAGCAGGTCTTAATCCCTGATTATTGAGTTTGGAGTTGAAGATGGTTTAATCCTCATTCTACCTTCATATGTATGTAGGTACCCAATAGAGGAAGTTTTGGGTGTAGTACAGTCTGACATGCCCTAGCCACTCTACACCTTATGATTTCCATCCTTATATTTTATGAATTATACACATGGATGATAAGTTTACCTAACTCAGAAATGATGTGGTTCCCTCCCTCTTATCTCCAGATCTTTTTCTTTTATGATTAGGGGTATCCTTTGAACACTTTTGGGAAGTACTTCTGTTATTCCCTCTCACCTGCTCTCCTCCATGTGAATGTAGGATTCTAGATATTCTTGTGAGAGGTGGTAAATGTCTATCAGAAATACATTTTCGATAAATACATTTACAGATCTTGTTCATTCTTCAAACTATATAGTCTATGATGCCTGACTTTACACTCTTGGGATGATTTGTTTATAATCATGGTATTTCCCCACATCTGTTGGTTTCCTGCATACTCTTGTTATGTATGAGCTGTGTCTTGGAAATTATCACATCAAAGAATGAGTCCTTGTTATCTTTTTCAATTGTAAATTATATCATGCAACCTTACATGCTTACATGAATCATGGATTCCTGAATCTTGTCTCTAGTGTATTGCCGTGTTACAAAGGAGCATCAACATTCCTGAACCAAATATATTTTGAATTGTCAAGTTTAACATGTTCCATATAGAGATCCATTATAAAAACGATCATGTATTAAATTGAAATATTAATGAATTAATAGAATATGAATTGCATGTGAGTAAAAGAAAGATAAAAGAACCTTTCTGTATTTGTCTATCTGATAACACTCTTAGTCAACTTGGCATAGAAGTAATCAAAAACCTTTTAAAAACATTCAAATTGTTAGTTGATTTAAGCTTTAAAAGGGAAGATTCCAGTCAAGATTTTTATCAAGAAGACTTAGGATCAAATCCTGGCCATTACTAACATAAAAAATAGTCCCTCTCAGGATTTTTCAAATAGGGCAGCAGACTGGCATCTGAAACATAAGATAAAAACTAATTAATTATTATAATCTAATTGATAAAAGTAATTGATAATTACTAAATGATAATTAGATTTACATGATTATATAGATTATTAATAAGAAGGGTTTATTATTTTATCACTCTTGAGACAAAAGAGCTGCTGAAACACTGAGTGGTTTTAAGTACTTGTTGAGAGTAAAGGATTATTGACAAGTCAGATCTGTTGCATTTTTATTGTTTTTAATTATTCACATTTAATTATTTTTAGAGGTTTTTAGATTTCATTTTATGTGATCAATAACTGTATGATATAAAACCTAATCAATAAGGAGTTTTGCACAAAGTAAGTGTACCTTTAAAAATGTATTATAAAGGAAATAAAAGTATGGTTGATTTTGAAACTTCATTCAGTTTTGACAGTTGTTTAAGCAATTATTTGTTATTACAAAATAATGAAATTCATGATTCTTTGTATTATTGATACTGATAATAAATATGAATTGTGAAGAGCTTGAAAACATGAAAATTAAATTTTTTCATGATGTTTTTTAACTAATGCCTTTCTTTCTTCAATATTCATTTATGTATATAATCTCTAAACAGTTACGTTACATTGAGATATAATAAAACTGTGTAAAATGTAACTTTATCAGTAAACAGATGTTGCAGTTCAAGAAAAGCCTGAATACCTGGTTAAATATGTTCTAGACATGTAAATTAAGAACTAATATTTAATCCTAAATCTAGATGAGAAAGTTTCAAATTTAAAAAATAAAACACAGTAAACAAGACTCCATTTAACTTCATCATTAGATGGTTTGAGATCCTATTTTATAAGCTTGAGGTTTAACAAGTTGAGTACTATAATATTTGTTCAAACTAGTCTAATATATTTTATTACTCAAATATGTTACTTAGGATATTAACTAAGGACAGACATTAATGAATTAAGATAAAAATAGTACATATAATGATGCTTAGTTATACATATGTGGAGATAGGTTATTTGAAATGTGGATTTAATACTGATTAGATTGAGGTCATATATTTATAACCATTATTTGTACATGTTTTGGGTGTAGTGAAACAATGTCCCATTTATGTACTTTTAACTGGTATTTCCTAATCAGTGAACACTTTGTGTTTCTAATTGTTCTCTTTAGAATCACATAGTTGTTTTTTTTTTCAGTCCTGGCCTGAAGATGCTTTAGAAGCTGTTGCAAGTCGGTACTTAGAAGATGTTGAACTAGCTCCTGAGGAAAGGGAAGGCTGCATTATTATGTGCAAACACTTACACAACACCACTGAAGCTCTGTCTGCCATGTTTCTAAGTGAATTACAAAGATACAATTATGTTACACCTACTTCCTACCTGGAACTTATTTCTACTTTCAAGTCCCTACTGAAGAAGAAGAGAAGGTAGGTATAAAACAGTTCTGTAAATTGAATTATTGTTTTAACTCATTTCAAATGTCACTTGATCTGCCCTTACTTTTCTCTTATGAATCTGGTAAATGCATTCTTTGTTGATATTAGTACAGTTTTTTGTATCTACAACATCACATACTAAGCAATTATCTCAAAAGGAGACAATTACTTGAGAAAAAGATTAGTGAATAGACTTTTCTTTTTTGTTAGCACTCAAAATCCAAAAATTTCTTATAACTGCTGATTTAATATTAGCAGAGTAATAACATTATCATATCTTCTTCATCTTGATGAAGATGACTACTGTTTTTCACTTGTTCTCTTTACCAGATTATTTTGTACCTATAATAAAAAGACAAAAAACCAAACAAGTTGTAAGAAGGTCTCCCTTCTGCTGTTCTTCATTTTGTGATAGTATTTCACCTGCCAACTTTGTTTACCATTCATTCTAAAAACACAAAGATAAAACCCATTTCCAAAATGCATACTACCTCTGTATATTAGCAGATATAGGTGTGGAAATTAATGTGATCTCCTTTACATATCTAAGAATAGTTATTTTGTATTACACTACTTCTGCAGATTATAAATGTAAGATTTTATTCTAATATAGCAATATACTAAGAAGTGCAAAGCACATATATTAAGGAGTTCATGCAATTTCATTTTCAGTGACTTCTATTGAAAATATAACTTACGCTGATCCTTTCAATTATCGATAACAACAAATATCTTGACTGTTGTGTGTAACAACATAACTAAATGGCATAATCTTAGTATCTACACTTAATATATGCATAAATTTTATTACACTATTTATGCAATAATTTTATTACAAACTCCAAATGGACATACCCAAAATATCTCTTGGTACTCTGTGTTTGGGGTATGATCAAATCAAATTGTATTCTTCCCATATCGATTTTAGACTTCAATCTTCTTATGTTATTGTATTCTTAAAATGCTTTAAGATTTAATGTCTTAATTTTTACACATGAAGTAGAATCTAACAGCTGTCTTACTTTTTATTGGATATTAACGTGAAAGGAGAAAACAATAAAGTGACCATCTCTATACAGGAAACCTTGTGCTACTACTTTATCATCACACATAAGATCGAATCAACATCTGTCACATAAAAATTCTTCTACTTTGCCTATGCAAACTATGCTCTACAACTTTGTATCCACAAAGAAGACATACAAATTGACTGGAACTACTTAAGGAATCTAGCACTATCTAGAGGTTTCAATACCATTATCATAGACACAGCTTTTATTAAACTCCAAAGCCATAAAAAACTCTAACCTTTCCCCTATCAATGGTGTAAAGCATAACAAAGTTATTTCATTTTCTTTTGTGCCAAACATTGCTAATGAGATTACCAGTCTATTTAATAACTTGAGCATTGATATACGATGCTTTGAATACAAACTCTACTCAAACCATCACTTAACATTAACTATCTAATTTGAAATAACCAGTACTAAAGGAACAAAAGTAAAACGTATACAGTTTTTCATGCAAACATGAGAAGAAATATACAGTAAAAATTTTATTTGAAACAAGGACCAAAGTCACTAAGATCACATGCACAAAAGTGAGTTCCATACATGTGTTTGGATATGTCATCAGTTTGAATCAGGTCACACAAAATGCTTTCAGACAAAATTTTTCTCCTACACCAACCCAAAAGGCAAGAGACCCTTTCATTAAACACTGATAATGATTTGAGCAACATCAATTTTATTTGGCAAAATGACCCGGCATGGCCAGGTGGGTTAAGGTATTTGACTCATAATCTGAGGGTCGTGGGTTTGAATCCCCATCGCACCAAACATGCTCGCACTTTTAGCCGAGAGGGCGTTATAATGTTGCAATCAATCCCACTATTTGTTGGTAAAAGAGTAGCCCAAGAGTTGGCAGTGGGTGGTGATGACTAGCTGCCTTCCCTCTAGTCTTACACTGCTAAATTAGGGATGGCTAGCACAGATAGCCCTTGTGTAGCTTTGCGTGAAATTCAAAAACAAACAAACAAATTTGGCAAAATTTATTTACCACTTTTACATTTCACCAGGATTGATCTTTGTCTATAATCCTCTCACCATGTGACATAATTTTTGTTACATTAAATCCATGTGGTTTTAATTTCTGTGCTTATTTATGAACCCTATATTGCTTAGCTAGAGATCATACCTGAAGAGGGGAGTCCATTGTTCTGTCAAAATTTGTAGTATGCTCTAAAATAAATCATTTTATTATGCTTATAAATTGTTGTTTGCCATCTTGTTATTATTACACATCTGTGTGATTATAAGAAACATACATAGAATGCTTAGACTTTTCATTGTGTTTGTTTTGGATTTAAAATATTGTTAATATTAATCCTAGTAAATGACAGGCTTTTATAACAACTTAAAGTTGACAAAAACTGGTGAAATAGTGTAAGTAATGATTTTTTATTTGTATAAGTTTCAGCAACACCAAATATTTTATCTGATCTGATGTTTTAAATGTTGACATAAAAATTAGTTAAATCAAATAATGTATCATAAATTTAAAGTCTCAGTATACTAATGTATGCCTTAGGATTGTGATGAAACAAAAACAACGTTACGAGGTTGGACTAGATAAACTGGCTCATGCTGCTAGCCAGGTATCTCTAATGCAGACTGAACTTACTGAACTCCAACCACAGCTGGTAATTGCTAGTCAACAAGTTGATGAGATCATGATTGTGGTAGCAAAAGAATCAGCAGAAGTTGCTGAAGTGGAGCGGATTGTTAAAGTTGATGAGGCTATTGCCAATGAGCAGGCTGAAGCTGCTCAGGCCATTAAAAATGAATGTGATACTGACTTAGTAGAAGCTGTGCCAGTATTAGAAGCTGCTTTGGCAGCACTCAACACTTTAACCCCAGCTGTAAGTCTTTCTTGAAAATTTTGCCTATTCAGTTAGTTTGTCATAACACATTCATATTAAGCTCTAATATATTATTATATATATATTTAATATTATCTAACCATTTGTCAGTATTTCTATTTGTGTTATGAACACAACAGATTCTGCCTCTTGATAGTTTTATACATGTATTTCATCTGAACTCTTGATTTTAAGTACTCTTTACTTTTAATTATTGTTAATTATAGAGCATTAGTCATACATCATGCATTTTGTTTTTAAAAAATTATTATATGCTATTAAAGTTAATATATGTTAATGTATTATTTTGTTTATTTCACAAAAACTACTTATTTTCTGTAATTTTTATTTTTACATATATTTGATCAGATCATATTAATGTTGAATACGATCTTTTATCTTAGATTTTATATTCCTTTTAAATTTATTTTATTTTTTAGGATATTACTATTGTGAAAACTATGAAGAGTCCTCCTGCAGGGGTTAAGCTTGTCATGGAAGCAATTTGTATCCTCAAAGGTATCAAGCCAGATCGTATTCCTGACCCTTCTGGAAGTGGTATGTGCCAAGAGCAATATATATATATATTATAAGGGATGTATAATCTAAATGCTTTTTTTTAATCTTGTAGAAATTTCTAATATCTGTAGAATTTTGCATCCAAATATGAACACAAGCAACAACACTCAGAACCTTTTGTAAGCAGTATGTGTTTGTTGATCTTTGTAGCCTATAAGTTAATCCAGACCTTCAGAAGTAGTATTAAATGAAACATTTTCGTAAATTTTTCTAGAAATAGTAGTTTATTTACTGAAACTCTGTCCTGAAAGGGACCAATTCAGAGTGTATACAAAAAAAAGTTTTAAAAAATTATAGGTTTGGCAAAAATTTATTGTGTGAAAAATATCAAACCAAATTATATTTCTGACTTTTAAAAGTAGAAACATTTGTAGAAGTTACATTCGTAACAGGTATTATTTAAGATTTCTTCTCAAAGTATTCTGAAAATGAACAGTACCTAAAGTAATTTTGTATGATAAAAATTAGTCTAGACCTTTATAATAGTTGTAATTATTTGTTGCAAGTTGCATCTGAACATAACTAATGGGTGAAAAATTGCACATATGAGATTTTTGAAAATTCTTTGTATATTGGTATAATAGTTAGGTTAGAAGTATGCTATTTGAGACTTGAAGCCTGATAGCTAAGATAATAGAACACTGTTATAGAGTATTATTGTGAGTAAGCATCATGGATTTAAGCCCCAGTCAGGACAGATTTCTTAATATCCAGATAATCCTACCCATGTGGGTAATCTAAACTAATTCTTTATATTTTTATTATGACTTACACTAATTTATTGTTTGTGCTAATTTGGATAAGTAGTCAAATAAGTGTATCCATAAAATCTACTAAAAGATATAAAACAGGGAAATGGATAGTGGTCAGGATGAGAGTTAGCTCAACAGGTCATTAGATAAAATTATGTACAGCAGTGCCCTTTCTAGGCTACACAGCCACACAACAACCGATCAAGTTCTGAGAACTTCATTATTACAGCTACACACATCCATATTGATAGCCTTAACGATGTTAACAACTGACAGGCCTAAAGCCCAAATGACCATTCTAAAAATACCCCTCCTAAAAAAAAAACTGGTAGTGTACATCCTCACATTGCCTTGATACTGGTGCACGTTAACTGAAAAAATTGAAAGGAAAATTTATATATAGTGTTTCCTTTTTTAACATTATTTGTGTAATGACTGAATCACGAGTTCTGGAAATATCTGTAAATATATTAGCAAACAGTTTGAATTTCTACTTGGAATTATGCTACCTCAGCAAAATTGGTTCACACCATTATTTTGATTTTTGAGATATCATGTAATATAAAATGAAAGAAGCAGAAAGAACAAGAAGAAATTGGTATGGTTGTGGACTTATGATGCTAGAAACAGGATTTTGATACTCATTGTAGGCAGAGCACAGATAGCCCTTTATGT
Organism: Tachypleus tridentatus; assembly: GCF_004210375.1. Lineage (NCBI taxonomy): Eukaryota > Metazoa > Arthropoda > Merostomata > Xiphosura > Limulidae > Tachypleus > Tachypleus tridentatus. The sequence continues at coordinate 40,730,040 of NC_134832.1, read as the reverse complement.
ATCATTGTGTTTAACTATAAACAAATAATTAAAAAATAATTCATAATGTTAATGTAAACAGTGTTATCATTACCCCTTGGCCTGACATGGCCAGGTGGGGTAATCTGAGGGTCACGGGTTCGAATCCCCATCACACCAAACATGCTCACCCTTTCAGCTGTGGGAGTGTTATAACATGATAGTCAATCCCACTATTCATTGGTAAAAGAGTAGCTCAAGCGTTGGTAGTGGGTGGTGATGACTAGCTGCCTTCCTTCTAGTCTTACACTACACGAAATTCAAAAACAAACAAACAACAATAATTACCCCTTGATGTTAGCTTTCTTACAGAAATATGGTGTTTCTTTAAAGAGCTTAAGTACAGAATGAAACTGGAATTTCTACCCAACAATAGAATAACAATAAAATATTAAATTTGGAACCTCATTGTATTTAGAATCTATTTATAAACACAACCTTCCTATGTCTATTGAATCATTGCATTAAAAAACAAGCAAACAAATAAAGAAAAAATTTTTGAAAAAGGAAATAATTGTAGAAATGGTTAATACTAATCTTCAAAAACATTGCAAACAAGATAGTATGGATGGCATTTATATTATCCCTACATAGTAGCATAGGCACATGGTGTATTAGAATGTTAACAGACAAAATAGGTTGTATTAAGCTCAACTGCAATTGAATCATTATATACAATAGCAGATTACCTGTGGCACCAGTGCTCACTTGGATTGTCAGTAGTTGGTAAGGATGACAGTACATGGTAGGTATGAGTCATTTGCAGTCTTGTATAGCAATCTCTTTTGAATTCTTTTTGTTTTCTTCTTGTCTAAAGACAAAAAATTTGCCAGATATTCCATAAACATCGAATCTGTGTGTAACTTCTTCACCTTCATTTTGCTCTACTATGCACAGTAATAAATTCAGCTGCTCAGTTGTTTTCTGTACATTCAAGTGGATAAAAATAAAGTTCTCTGTGATGGGAAACTGAGGTGAAACAGAAAAATTATGACCCCTAATGCAAATCTTACACACAGGATAAAAAGTTTGTAAAGTTGGGGAATGCAGATCACATAATAAAAAAGGTTTTTTCCATAATCACACATATAAGCAAGAGTTTCAGTACTGTGTGATATTGCTGTACATAAATTTTTCCCTATGCTGTCATAGAGGGATATGCCATCACTACTATTTTGTTTTCATTGTTTTTAAAGATTAGTTTTAGCCATTTTTACATGTACTTCCTTTTTTGAAAAGTTTTTTTCTATATTTGTAACCTGATCACTTGATGCTTTATTACAGCTTAGCAATCCCCACAATTTTGCAAAATGTATGTTTACTACCAAATTCAATTTAACGCCATGTAATTTATTGAGCTTAATTGAACTTAGATTCTCAGAAGAGGTTAAAAGCAGTCTATCAGTATTTTTCCATCAGATAATTATATATGTTTAGTTGAATTTATTACTTACAATGCTAAAGTCCAGGGTTTGATTTCCCATGGTATACACAGCATTTGGGTTTGTGCTGGAAGAAACAAACAAACTCAGAAATAATCTGATTCAGTACTGATGCAACACTGATTAGATTTAATTTATTTTTCACTTATGTTTATTTTGTTCACTGGTTATGGCATATAGGATATTCCATAAATAATTTAATATAGTGTTTAATACATTTTGAAAAATAAAAAAATATGTATTATTATAAGAATTTGTTCTACTTTGAAAATTAATTATTTTGTTTTAAGTTTATTTATCGTCTAATCTTCTCAAATGTTTCCTTTCATAGGCAAAATGGTAGAAGATTTCTGGGGACCTTCTAAGCGTCTTCTTGGAGATATGAAGTTTTTAGAAAGCTTAACAAACTATGATAAAGTAGGCAAACAAGCAATAGATCTGTAATAATTTGCATAACTTAAGTTTTTAACTCACAGCTTTTGATATTTTATATTAATAAACGTTTTTAAATATAACTTTACATATGTGATATAGTTTTAGTAATGTTTTATAAACAGTTAAAATTTAAGGAATTCCTTTAGTTCTATTTTATGATTTATATAAAAATTGAGTTTGGTTTCTGAAATATTTCAGCAGCTGTTTTGTTTCATTTGTCAATTCAGATAGTTTTTGTACTGTTTGTGTGATCTTGTGTATGAGTAATAATTTTTATACCTGTGGTGTTATTAGTGTAAAGAAAGCATTTTGGTTTAACATTTGTATTATTATGGTAACAGAGATGGTAGGCTATATTAGCCATATTGTTTTGCCTGTTAAAAATTAGTAATTTCTATATTGCTAGTAAAAATTATGTTTTACTTTATAGGACAACATCTCTGCTAAATCAATCAAAACTATTAGAGATAAGTACACTTCAAATGCTGACTTTGACCCAGAGAAAATAAAAACAGCTTCCACTGCTGCAGAGGGATTGTGTAGATGGGTGATAGCTATGGAAGCCTATGACAGGTTAGTGAATACAAGGAAAAGCAGTATTAATTACTTCAGAAGGACTACTAAGGTGAGGGTGTAATTTTAAAGTCTTGTAACAAGTTAATTAACAGAAGTAGAAGCTTTCAATTCTATAGAGGGACTGTGAATATGAATGACATCTTTGAAAGCTTATAACAGGTATTTTAAAATAAACAGTTTCACCTGTTCTAAACAAATGTTGTACTGATTTGCACAATCATCACTGTTTGGATATTTGTCTCTTTGGCTAATTTTTTGGGTGTGTCAGTTTGTTATTTTTACTTATTTTCAGTGTTTATGTTACTTAGTTTGAAAGTTCCTCTTTCTTTACTACTATTCACATCTAATTGTACAGTAGATATGAGTTAAAACATGTTATTGTTAAGTAGGTACTTTTTTATTCTCATGTTATTCAGTTTAGGTTTTTACTTTTGTGTTGCTTGTCTTTTTGGGTATTTTGGGGTGTGTTTTTATGATTCAGTCTGACAATTCCACTGTCATAAGCTAAGTAAGAGGGAACCATGTCCAGATCTCTGTGTTTTCAGGCTGGGGATATCTTGTACTAAACCAACTACTATGACATGAAAGTTCTAGTGTTTCATATTCCCAAAATTATGAAACCTGTGTCTAACTATTTATCCCATTCTGACCAGGTTTTTCTCTCAGAGTGGTGGTCTCTTCATCCTCAGGTATTTCTGTAGGTGTGTTCTCAACTGAGAGTACTGTCTCGCTCTCTAAATATATGTATGTATATATATATATACATTCACCACTCACTTCTTTCTTTTTGATTTCCAGTCCCTCACCTTATAACTCTGGGGGTGGATGCTTTCAGTCACTATTGGAGGGGTCTTCACCTATGTGCCTACCTTCTGACCAGAATTGTCTTCAAAGTTATTTCTCTTATCCTGACCACTCCTTGTTATATTCTGCTGGTTGCATCATATTGGCTAGCATAGACATGTTTCCTTCTGCTTTGGCTCTTATTGGAGCAACAGCCTCCACCCTTCCATCTGTCCTGAGTGCTCCTCCAGAAACTGCTCTGGAAGGTATTTCATACCAACATCACCAAACTCCATCTCCATGTGTGCCTTTTATCTGATATTTTTGCCTTATTCGGGCACGTAATCTCATGTAGCCATCTGCCACCTTCCTTTCTTCTGCTTGATTAAAATATCAATGTTCACATTTGTGCCCGATCCAGTTCTCCCTTTGAACTCATTGCAATATGTTCCTTGTACCATCTTTTCCTTAAGACCTATTTTCTCTTTTTCCTGGCATGCATTCATCATTTTTCCAGTATTTATGGCATTAATGTTTTCCACTTTCTTTACTTTTCCTTGGATGTTATCCTCTATCCTGATTAGACCTACCTTCTCAAGACATAGGCTGCCCAAGAAGGTTTTTTCACCTTTTTTCCTATCTCCCTTCCTCTCATTTTGAACCTGTTCTCCTCTTCGTATCTGGATTGACTACTGTGTCCAATTTCTTCTCTTCTATGTTATGTGGTTTGTACTGCTTCATTTCATGAGTCTTGCAATGGAATTTCTTTGTTTTCTGTGATCTGTCACCTATTATGCTTACTGGTTGGTTTCATTAACTCATACGACTGGTGTATTCTGATGTGTTCATGGAAGATCACTCTTGACAATAAGTTTTTCTCATCAAATTTGTCATTTAACTGATTTTTTAGCTGCTTGAAACTACTGTCCTTTAGAGAAGATTATTCAGGCTGATTTGCAGACAACTCCCAATACATTTGTCACACATTATTTGCACATCCTAGCTGTGTCTTTTTTGGGCATTTATCTTTTTCTTAAGACAATGTATTAATAATTTTTATTTTATTTTGTTGATATACATTATATTTCAGGGCCCAACCTGGTGATAGATGTTGCCTGGTCAAGTATACTTATTATTATATCAGCACTAAATCTGTATACTCCTATAATGCTCACTGTTAGATGGTGTGTTTTTGTAAGACTACTGTGCAATTATGTAGTGGTGTGTGTGTGTATATATATATTTTTTTTTAATCACTATTTCACATATAAAGGACCATCACTCACAGACTCCATGAGCAAAGCAGACTTGTATTTTTGTCCATCTGTACTGATCCATGATTCTTACAATTAGGATCTTTCTGCTTTTTAAAATAGGAAATCTCACACACTCATTGCACTGACTCCAGTGTATCATTCCTCCAGACTGCCCAGTGCACATTCCCCTACCCCCTCTTCTACTGGACAATTGAGAGTCCTTTCCACTTCCAGTTCCCAGTAGCTGGAGTCCTGGACCTTAGGAGTTTTCTCCTGAATGGGATTTTTTCAATGAAATAAATCAAACTTCACAGCTCACATGTACTCACTTGGTAAGAAGAGGGCTATTGTCAATGTAATTATTGATTATTCAGCAACATAATGTTCTGGATCCAAGGCACTTCCTCTGATGTTTTTTACCATGCTTGTTTATCTCAAAATCAATTTCTTATGCAAGGCACTTGCACTGAATGTTTTTACATGGGCAGACCACATTTGGCCTAATACTATGTATCCAAGGTGCTTCTTTCTGTAATTTTCAGGAAATGACAGCACTTTGCATAATCTGATGTATCCTGAGGCTTTTCCCTTAGCCACTTATACTTATATCACATTATCAGCCACCTTACTGTGACTAACTGTCACTATGTTCACTGCTAACACTTGCTACATATATGGGCATCTTATGCATTATCTATTAACAATTGACTGATTCTGAATTACTTAACAACTTTTTGTCAAACTACTTGTACAAGGTGCTTCCCATGGCATGTTTGTTTTTTGTTGTTTTGATGAGGAAGATTGATTTTGTTGCTCACAATAACAAAGTGTTTCTACTTAATATTTTGCTCAGTTAGACAGCAACTTACATGCTCCAGTGTGCCCCAACACTCTACCCTGGCACATATTTATTTGGGCCCATTATCAATTACAAACTAGACATTCCATTTTTGTCTGTACTCTTCTGTTTTACATCATAGTTATACAGCATTTCTTCACAGGATAGAGATACACATCTCTTTCTTGAAGATATGACGCTTGCCTATTACATATTGCCTCATAGGTATTACTCTGTTCATTACTAGGAGAAGAGCATACCTGTTCTAGAAACAGTTCTATACCCCACATGTGTGCCTTCTTTTTATCGTATGTTAAACATACTTTTAAGGCAGTTGCTATCTGCTCAATGACAGTATTCATACTGTCACACCTTTACTAACCTCTCCACCTTTGCAGTATGGAATTCTGTCTTTGGGTGAGTGGAGGTAGTACTTATTCAGAAACTAACATTTTCTTACATTGAAAATGTATTTCCAATATGTACTTTACCTCCTCTTACCCACTTCCAATCTTTCCTTTCCACTGATATGCTGGTTTTTTATTTGTATTTGCCAATTCTCAAAAGGATTGTGCTAGAATAGTTAATCAGGTTTACTAGTTCCATAGTAGTTTTGTGTTAGAAACATAGATCATTTCCTATAAATAGTAGTGATTCATAAATTGGACTGTTTTGTTTTTGTATTTATGTAAAATAATTTAGCAAATTAAACTTTGTAAATTTAACACATCATAAATATACTATGGTGTTTTAAAATAACTCATAAATTTGACTTTGCAACAACTCTCATGTTATCTCTGTCACTCGCTTTAACACATTTTATTACATTCCTTTATTTTTCTTTTCTGAATTTGTTATATTTGATAACGCTTTACAGGCTGAATATTAGAAAAGATAGAAACTCAATATGTTTCTGTTGTACAATCAAGAATTCTGATGTTATGTGACATTTATTTGCTATGTTTCAAACTTCAAGTCTATTTCATAACTTTATATATAATTAAAAGAATGACTAATCATAAAGATTATACCTAATTTCAAATATTTTGAGCAGCAGGAATGCTGGTTCTTCAGTGTCAAACCTGATGGAGAAGATTTATTTCTGAATGTAGAATTAGGATCATTTATGTATAACTGACTTTAGTCCAAATTTCCTTACAACCCAATCAACCAGCGTGAGGAACCAGAAGCCACTTCTGCCATTAACAATTTAGTTGTCTTTAATATACTTTGAAAATATATCTTTGTAATTAGTTTTAACTTTATCAGCTAAATAAGCCCATTTGAGCTTCCTAAATTTTTAAAGAAAATCTGTAGCTTTTCTCTAGTTCTACAAATTTTTTAACATATCTGTCAATTTAAATATCTTACAATCACTTAAAATCATGGAATTTATCCCTGATTTTCTCTTTTATATCTTTAGTAAACCAGTTAAATTTGATCTTTCCTGTTATCCTTTTGCTTTTTTGGCTTAATCCATTTTTTTTCACTAATGATAAATCTTGCATCAAGGTCTCAGAAGAACAAAGATCTCATTTCTTGTTTTTCTCAAAGTATAGCAAAACATCACACTTAACTATTTAGTGATCCCTTTTCTCTAAATACTCCTCCACTTCAACTCATAAAAGCATTTCCTCTTTAAAGATTAACAGTTAATAAATCCAAAATAGAATACCTTCCTGCTTGTTTGCTGACTATTTGGTATAGAAAACCATCTTGAATCATTTCAAGAAGTCTCTCTCTTTCATTACTTGACTTTATACAGTCTCAATCAATGTGTCTAAAATTATTTTCCTATTACTATTGCATCAATATTTGTATTAGTAGAAACCTTGATGTTATTATACAGTTTATTACCGACCTCACATACATGAGGTTAATGTTAACTCCCTTAACAATAATCCAATTAAAACCTTCCTACACTTGCAACCTTTAATTGTAACTTCCATTCTAAAGTTTTCAACTTAACAATCTACAGTTTACTTCTTAGGTAAACAGTCTCTCAACCCTTTCACTGTTAAATAATTTGACCTCTTATCTATTTATGAAGCACTACTTGACAAAAGTTTTGTGTCCACTTGTAACTTTTGAATCACTGGACTGATTGTCACCAAATCTGGCTTGTACCTTTAGGCACCTCAAATAGCATTTGGATCTCTCCCTGGGGACCTTATGTCTTTCCTGTACATTTGTTCATTTAAGGCTGGCAAACTATTAAACTTTTTGTCATTAAACTTCACAGGTACCCCTAGGGCAGTTGGATCTGATGTACTATTCTACCCCAAGGGATCCCTATTGTCTTCCATGTGCATTGAATGGATACATTACATCAGCTAGTTTCAAAATGATTCCTATTATCAATATTTTCCAAGCTTAACAAAGTTCCCATGTTTCCCATTATACCACACTCTCCAATTTCAACTACAACTCTGAACTTATCCATTTTGTTCCTAATATTCCTGATACTAGAATAATAGCAGTTAAGCAAATTGTTGAATTTACTATTTTTATTTTAAACAATGCTTTCAAGGGCCAGGCACTTAGGATTTGGGCTGTATGATAGACATTAATATGTAACATTATTCCACAATGAGTTAAAACCATATTTTTAGTGTTTAACTAAAATTTCAAACAGAGTTTTAATGAAAAATTCACAGATTTACCAGCACTATCGCAAGTTTTTGACTCTCGTAGTACATAGTATTCAACTTAATTATTTTTGGTGAATGTCCACCTTGGAAGATGTATGTATAGTGTTGTGTTGTTGACTAACCCTCTCAGCCTATTTTCTAAGATCAAGCATAATTTGTTGTATTCTTCTCTATTTTTTCCATTATATGTTTTCAGAGTAGACAAAGGCCTTCATCTTGGCATTAGTGGGATAATCCTCATCACCTTGGTCAATGGTACTCTATTGCTTTCAGTGCAGTTGGACAAATCATTCTGTAGGTTCTAGCTGAAACCCAGTCTTCAGTCAATGAAAGTGCCATGTAGCTGTTTAAAAAGCTTCTTCTTCAATCTTTCTTTCACTTCTTTGAATGCCCCTGACTAACATATCAGAGCAAGTATAACTTTTCTCTGGCAGAGAATGTTGCACATCGTTGACAGATGAGAATACTTTTGTATCATCATATATGTTAAAAATGTCATTTCCTATTATGTACATTAGACCTTTAGCATCTCTTTGAAGTAACATGGTGCATAGAATCCTTATTATAGTCATACAGAATGCAAGCAAATAATTGTTCTTGTCAAGAGCTCTAAAACATACCTTCCATCAAACTTCTTAATTTGGAAAGTTTGACATTGCTCTGGATTTGATACCAAAAAAAATCTTTCAAAATGAATAGACATCATTCCTGTGCCCTGTTGAAGTACTACAATAATACCTTGCTTTTACACATGAGTTCGTGGATAATCTGCTTCGTTTCTTTGGTATCATGAAATCCAAGGGATCTTTAGAAATAATGCTAGACTTTTCATCTTTATCACTCCAGAATGGAATAGTATAATCAATCCTTCCTCTTCCTTTTTCTTTGTGCCTTTAATTTTCTCTGCAGCTGTTTCCCACTTTCTTTTCTTGCCATTTTGATCTCCAAGCCTAACCTGTTGCATCCACACTGACATCGAGAACATTTCCTACAAGTATCATACGTATGCCCTTTGCACTTACAAGCCATTTTCTTCTTTTCCTGTATTAATATTGTTTTATCAATACAAGATCAGTACAATATGTGATTTATGTTTGTGACAATTATCAGGTTTTTTGTAGGTGTTAGCCAATGAACAAATGATCCAGGATGACTTCAAAAATTAAGTTATGCAAAATGCTGGTTGCCTAGTGCATGGAATCACTGTCAAATTTACCAAATTTGTTATTTATCTTGTTATACTCTAAACTTCATGTATACAAATTTCACATTGCCCTAGTTAGCTTATTTGCTACTATACAAAGGGGTCTTGTGGAGTTGAGCCATAGGATGAATAATAGATCAGGTTGGCAGCAGTTCCTGATAGCAGCAACATGTGACTTTGGATATGATAGTGACTGACTGAATATCTTTACAAACATCTTTAGAACTTCACCAGACATCCTACTAACTAACCTACTCAAGTGAATCTCATCTTTAGTATATAATCTCTCCCTTATCGTGAAAACTATCCCACAGCTCCAGCTCGCTTATCTGTTGGCCTAAGTGTCCACTTCCACTTGACAATCTTTTACTTAAACTTTGGATCTTACTCAATAATTTATTTCAGTATCTGGCTTGAAGGAGTATTCCTTAAACCTCAGATGTGTATTTCTATCCTTAAATCTCTGATGGCATTCTTTATACTTTTTAAGCATTTCCTCTTGTCTAGTTTCCATTATCATTTTCTCCTACATGCACTACAAAAAAGAGGATGTTTCTTGGTACCAACAAGTAAATTATCAACATGCTTTATAATGTCTTGTACTTTAGTATCTAGCAAACAAATTCTGAAACATACTCCCTCCACTGACATTTATAGCAGTTATTGGACCTTTAGGATTTCTTCCTTTGCTCATCTAAGCATTGGTCTGAATTTTTTGCACTTGCTCCAATCTTTTATGATGCACTCATTTGCCCATAAAGATATTTGTCTTGTAATACTTTCCAATTACATCAATGATCCTTCTATTCTGGTACTGTAAATGAGCCCCTCATTCAAATAATGTTATCACTTTTTCTTGACAAAGTATGTAGACATGGGTTTATTTACAGATGTGTTGCAAGAGTTAAAATCCTTGGGTGCAATCTTTGTGCTACATGGTTGATTTTCGTTTAATAATATTTTAAAACATCTGTAAAGAACCTTTCATTTTAAGACATGGTTTTCACATATAAATTCCCTATTTACTATTTCCAGAATAGAGGCTAACTGGACTTCCTATATTCCATCATTGTTATCTGGTGTCATTCTCAGGTGAAGATATATATTTGGTCTGGGAGCTTTTGAAGCTCCTTTTGCCGTTAATCCAGAACATCCTGGAAAAAATGTAGCCTCGTTTTTTTTTTGGTGCCATCATTTACTAGGTTGACTTCTCACAAGGTCAATTTGGATCAGTCACCTCCTGCTCCCTTTCTACAATTATTCAGTCAGGTCTGAGAGGTTCCAAGGCTTTCCCCGATTGCTTTTGTGTTTACTTTTTCTTTGATAGCAGATAGATCTAAGAACAAATACTTACTTTTCCCTCAATCATCTGATATTGCTGTTCATGCATGTTGGTACAGCATGGTTTGGCTTACAACCACCAGGAGGAGACATATATTTAGTTTCCCAAAGACTTGACCTTATTTTGAAAATATGGAGTTTCAGAATGAAGTCTGTAATCACTTTGAAAAGATCACAAACCATGATATTCTCTTCTTCAGTATCTCCTAAAGTACCAACTTTTGCCACTTCTTCTTTTGCTAACTCCTTTGAAGCAACCATAATCCAACATTCCACATCCAAACATTGTGAGCTGATACTTCATGCATGGAAATTATGCAGTCCTTCACATGGCATTGGGGTTAAACTTCTAAAATTACTTTGTATTTGTCTCAATTTCTCCATAAACCCCAATGATTTCTCACAAGGAAATTAAATCCACCTTAAAAAACGTGGCAACTACATCTCATTTTTTGATAAGATACCTTTATCATCTACCTTTTGGTATTATAAACATTGGAAATTATTTCATTCCTCAGTACTATCTTTACTTCTCAAATCGTTTAGCAAACTTTATCCCAAAAAGCCTTTTCAATTTCCTAACTCAGATAATGTACTATTACATGTTTTCTTTCCACATTCATTTGAGCTTTTACCCTCATCTGCTATGCATCATATTTCCCCATAAAACGTATTTTCTGTTGCTGCTGGCCTGTGAATATCATAGTTTGGAGTCGTTTGCACAAGACTCTTTATCACTCTACTTCTGTCCTGCTATATATTAATAGGTACTTCTTTCCTGAGACTCTGGCAGCCAAGGAAGGGCATAAATTCTTCTCACCGACTACTTTGTCAAACACTTTTCACCTCTATGATTGTTCAGGCCCCAGTAGTTTGCTATGTCCTGTCAGAGCTCTGAGGTATTATGTGGATCCACTAACTCCATTCAAGGTGGTATAAACTGACTTTTTATTCATTGGGATCCTTCAGTTTCCGGCTACTTATCCCTGATAACCTTGACGAGGTAATTTCGCAAATATTTATATATTGCTTATGCTGGACTTACTTTACAGCAAGGAAACTTCTTCAAGTCACATCTCATCAGATTTATCATGTTTCTGTCTTTAGTTACCCATTTGAATTGCCCACTGGAGGACATTATGTGAGCTGGTATGTGAATTATTCCCAAAACTCTTCTATTACATTACTTGCATGTTCTTCTGACGGTTTTTGTCTACCCCTTGTGGCCATTTTACCACATCTGCTAGATTATAAGAAGAAGTATTTTTTATTCCTCTTGTTTCTTTATTTTTTCAAGTTCCCTTACTTCATTTTTTCCCCTGGATCTCACTCTGTAACAAGTGTTGCCCAGACAGATGCTTTCTTCAAGCCAATTCCACACCGGCAACTACTATTTCTCTATACTTACTACTGATTGCAACAGGCTCTGTAGAAATGAAGTGTTCTATAAGACCACCTAGTAGTTCACCAGGTGATATTACCATACTATCCTGGACCTTCACTCATGGACTATCATGAGTAAAGTATAAGAGGATTCTTCCCTTCTATACCAGTAATCACACTGAATAAATCTAAGTCTGTTCACTTTTAAAAATCTGGGGAACTAGGTTCATCTATTGCACTTTTTACAGAGCACTATTCCTCATGACACCCTCATGCACATTATCTTGCAGATTCTACTAGTGAAGCCAGGGAGGTAGTCCTTACCACACACCCCCTCGGTGTGATTTCTAGTACATGGTGAGGGGACCTCCCAGGGAAGGTTCTGTTCTTTAAGTTTACCTCCTCTGGGGTCTAAACATCCACCCACGTGTTTGCCGTGCATGGCAACCCGTGAAGGGAGGATAGGATCCTGGTGGTTGAGGGGTCCAACCCTAACACAATACTTTGGCCTTGAATTCCTGTAGACAGGCAGCTTTGAGTGAATTGGCTGCTCCACTCGGGCTAGGATCAACCAACTACCAGTGTTGGATGTTCTTAGGGTGGTTTTTCCACCCTAGGAATTTCTGCAGTGAGTTGTATGTCCACTCGAAAAGATGGAATTATGGTGCTGACCAATGTCCCATTCTCACATGTACGTCACCACGTCCACCTGCCACCATCCAATGTTTCCAGTGCCAATGGTTTGGTAACTCAAAGACGTCATGTCGTGGTTCCATGACGTGTGTTTGTTGTGGAGGCAAGGATCATGATCCCTATGAGTGTGAAATGGACCCTTATTGCACCAATTGCAATGCCTCTCATCTGTACTACTTTCGTTCTTGCCCTAAATGGTTGGAAGAAAAATAGGTGCAGTGTTTGAAAATGATTCATAACATTACTTATTCTGAGGCTCGAAAATTGCTGTCCACCACCTCATCTTGAATGTATACTGCTGCACTTCATTCCACAACTACAGCAGGAGCGCAGACATATCTCTCTGTGCCTCCAAAATAATCGTTCTCCAAACAAATGAAAGTCTTTTGACCTCCATGGTTAAAAAAGTTGACGAATAAACTGCAACACCTATCTTTGTCCCTTACATACATTCCACCAAACCCCAAGATTCACATCCTATGGTTTTGGGTACAAGAATTTCCTTGGATACATCTTCTTCTCCCACTGCAAAATGCAAAACAATCCTTCGTTCACGTCTTCAGTTACTGGAATCCCCTTCCAACAGCAAAGACCTGCCCAATCGACCCAGGGCAGAATTCATGGAGGTCGATAGACCTCACTTGAATAAGGACAGTAAGGAAAAAAGACGCGGTCGTAAACAGAAGGGTTCTCTACCCAATTCGCTTATACGTAAATAAAAATGGCCACCCTGATACAGTGAACATTCGAGATTTATATTCTATTCTGGATAACAACAAAATACTAATTGCTTCCTACCATCGTGTATGTTTTTCTCACAGGAAACATTTCTGAAACCTTTTGATACAGTCACCTATTGGAAGTTTTCTTTGTACAGAAATGATAGTCTATGTGATGGACGAGTGCATGGAGGGGTGACATTGTTGGTTGATCAGCATCGACACACCCTTGGAGGCCGTAGCCATCTGTGTTCCTTGGGTCATACTATCACTGTTTGTTCTCTCTACCTGTCGCTTGAGAGACATATGATCAATCAGCTTTTGATGTTCTCATTGAACAATTGTCATCTCCCTTTTTCATCCTGGGGAACTTTAATGGACATCATACCCTCTGGGAAAGTGCTGATATTGATAGGAGGGGTCGCTCTGTACAGCGTATGCTCTCTGATCACAACCTTTCTCTTTTCAATACTGGTTCTTCTACTTATCTCCATACACCTCGTCAGTCATTTACTGCTATTGATCTCTCAATTTGCTCCCCTTCATTATTTTCCCATTTTTCATGGAGGGTTGACAATAATCCACTAGGCAGTGATCATTTTCCGATAATTTTGAGAGAGACTGGCTGTGGTCGATGCCAACGGACCCGAGTGCCCGGGTGAAAGCATGATCAGGCAAACTGGCCCTCTTTCACTGCTATTGCAGAACTTGATCCTGCCATTGTCTGTATGTCATCAATAGAAGACTGTGTGGCAGCAGTAACTGACTGTATTTTACAAGCAGCTGTTCAATGTATTCCTAAAATTTTGACACGTTTTCCACTATATCTTCGTCTGTAGTGGAATCCTGCCTTCGACATGGCATGGAAGGCTCATACACGGGCCTGGGATACTTTCTGTAGATATCCCACACTCTCGAACTGCATCGCTTTCCAGTGGGCCCATGCACATGCTCAATGGGTAAGATGCCAAAGCCAGAAGGAATCTTGGATTAAGTTCCAAAGTCATATGTACTAAGATTCGAAAGGTCAGTGGGCAATATAATTCTGTCCCCTCTCGATCTTGCTCTCTGATGGCCAGGAAGTAGCTGATACCCAGAGCATCACCGATACTCTAGCTGAAAGCTTTTGCCTGGTATGTAGCACTTCTGCTGCTTCTTCCACCTTCTTAACCATCAAGACTAGGGGAAGAGCAATCACCTCTTTCCTTTTGAGCTGATTGTCCCTATGATTATAATCGTCCCTTTACACTGGTGGAACTCAAACTGGCCCTTCATTAGTCTGGCAGTGCATCGGTTAAATCTGATGATGTACACTATGACATGCTGTGCCATCTATCTTCTGCTTCTCTTGCAATTCTTCTGATTGTTTTTAACTGGATCTGTCAGGAGAATCTTTTTCCTGATGCTTGGGTCCATGCTGTTGTCCTTCCTTTCTCAAAGCCTGGGAAGGATCCCAAGATTCCTTCAAACTACCATCCAATTGCTTTGACAAGCTGTCTCTGTAAGATTTTAGAAAGGATTGTTAATGCTTGTCTTGTTTGATTCGAGAATCAAACAACCTTCTCTCGCCCACCCAGTGTGGGTTCCGACAACAGAGCTCCACAGTGGACCACCTGATTCGACTTGAAACGTCAATCAGAGAAGCCTTTCTCAAATGACAACATCTTGTATTAATGTTCTTTGACATTGAGAAGGGTTATAATACAACATGGAGGTATGGCATTTTGTGAGACCTCCATATATGTGGGTTACATGGCCATTTGCCCATTTTTATTAAAACTTTTTAATGGACAAAAGATTCCAAGTTCATGTGTGTTCGACACTTTCCCGTTATTTTTTACAGGAACTTGGAGTCCCTCAGGGCTGTGTTCTGAGTGTCACACTTTTCAGTATAAATATTAATGCAATCACTGAACAACTCCTCCTCACTATTGCAAACAGGGTCTATGTCGACAACTTTCACATTTCATGTCAGTTGTCGAATATGAGGTATATTGAGTGGCAGCTACAGACTGCCCTCAATCATTTACTGAAGTGGACCACAGCAAATGGCTGTAACTTCTCTCTCTTTAAAACCGTTTGCATGTACTTTTGCCTCCAACTGGGTATTCACCCTGATCCTGAACTCTGTATCGGTGAAGTTGTGCTGCCTGTTGTCCCTGAGACAAAGTTTTTGGCTTATCTTTGACTGTAAGCTGACCTTTATACCACACATCAAGCAGTTATGGGTCAAATGTACAAGAGCACTCAACATCATCTGTGTCCTCTCTTCCACCACTTGGGGAGTGGATGGATGTTCTATGCTAAAGATATATTGTGCTCTTATTCGATCGAAACTTAACTATGGGTCACTGGTCTGGCTCTGCCAGGACCTCGGGTTTAAAGATGCTGAACCCCATTCATCATCAAGGATTTTGGCTCTACACCTTGGCTTTCCACACTTTCCCAGTGCTTCTACATAGTCTCATGAACCTTCTTTGCATCTCCGCCGTTTGCAACTGTCTTTATTATATGCTTCAAAACTTCATTCCTTACGAGAGCATCCCACTTGGGGTTGTGTTTTCCTTCCATACTTTTTCAGAACAGATGATCTGTCATTGCTCCTTCTGGTCTTTGTATCCAGGCACAGTTAGAAGAATTGGGTTTGTCCTTGGATAACATTGCTGTATCCACTGGTCAGCCCATCCCACCATGGCTTATTACAGTCCCCAGATGTGACCTATCTTTAAGTCATCTGAGAAAAGCAGACACTTCCGTTTGGAAATATTGTCTGTTATTTGCTGAACATCTCTCGAACCCTCCTTCCATTCCTATTTATGCAGATAGTTCGAAATCAGGTGGCTGTGTGGGCTCTGTCATGGCTTGTTGTGTTTCAGTGGTTGTGTCAGAATCCCCTCTTTAGCTTCTGTTGTCACGTCTGAACTGTATGCCACTATTTTGCCCTGGATCATATAGAAGCTAAGCAGTACTCAAACTGCGCTATTTATACTGATTTGCTTAGTTCTCTACTGGCCTTGGAATCGCTTCACGTTAGTTCACACCCTGTTTTCGCCGATATTCAAAACCGACTGGCTCATTTCTCTTTAAAATGTACTTCTATCCAATTTTTCTGGATGGCCCAGCCATCATATTCACGGGAACGAGCTCGCCGACACCCCTCTATCACCACTATGCCTGTTCCATACCTGGACTATGGCTCTGTATTCAAGGCTCAGCTTCGTGCCAGCTGGCAGTCGACTTCGAGTGTGTAACGCGAAAACAAGCTTTTCCAAATAAAACCCTATATTGGACTTTGGCCCCCTTGCTTATGTAAGGATCGGAAAGAGGAAGTTTTTCTAACTAGACTATGCATTGGTCATAGTTTTTTAACTCATCGTTTTCTTTTGTCTGGAACTGATGCACCAGTGTGTAGTTTGTGTAACACTCAGATCACAATAAGCCACATTTCACTTTCTTGCCATTGTTACGACTCTCAATGACAGCACCATTTTAAACATTTTCTGTCCCAAGGTTTGTCCATAACGTTAGACAGTGTTATTTGTGATGGTGACACTGTCCACCTTGGTAATGTTTTTAGTTTTTTAAAGGCCATTAATCATTTTAATGCCATTACACCTTTTTTAATGTGGTTCCCTTTTAAAAATCACAGTTCATCTAGTTCGATTTGAAACTAGAAACTGGCCATAACATTAAATAACTCGAAACCAGGACTGGAAAGGCCAACTTCAGGTGACTGTTGGTTTGAACTACCTATTAGTCATCTTGACGAGTTATTATTATATTTTTTTTATTATTTTTCTTATTGAAAATGGCCACGATGTCAAATAGTTTGGAACCAGGACTGGAAAGGCCAACGCCAGGTAACTGACAGTGATCTTTGTACTTACCTGTTAGTCTTCTTGGCGAGTTATGATAATTACTATTATGCTACAGAAAGTCCTTTACAACTTTAATTACTGTAGTTTTTCTTTTAACGTTGTAGACTAGATGTAAACATTGGTTTTATGTTATTTATGTGCTTTTTTTAACTTTTTGTTTTGCCTGAATTTCCTTTTTTGAATTTTACTAAATTAGCTTTTAACTTTTTACCAGACATTTGGCGCAGATAGCTAAGCTGCTTTGTGCAATAAAACACTAAATCAACCTACCATCTAACCTTACCACATTCACTTTCTAGTTACTGGGATTATGGACAGAGGTTTCTTCTTCAAAGTGTTAGAGTGAATTCTTCCACTCATGAAGAAGATGGTAAAATTGTGGACCCTCTGTCCCTCATCCCTGATGTTTTTCCCAAATGTTGGTAGAAATGGCACCAGCTGTCTGGTTGGGTTGTGCATGATCCTTTTTTTGGGATCGATATTACTTCAGTGCATTGTCCATGGGAGGGGGTTACTTTCTCTTTGTAATTTCGAAACAGATTAGGTACTTGGTTGAACACAATGTTCCACATTATCTCCATAATTCCAGGGACAGATGGAATGATCCTAACCAACACAGTTTGGAAGTGAGAATGAATGTTCATAATTTCAGACTGGTTGAGTTCTGTTCCGTTGGATGAGTAAGGCATATATGATCCCATCACTCTGAATCTAGGGGTGTTACCTTTTATACTTCTTTAGGTGGAAGAGAAGATCTGTCCACTTCAGTTTTGCTTACTTACTCATGGTGATTGTGGTTGTTTGTAATGCATCACTATATGTTTACAAGCTGAGAGTCAATCAAAAGAAGGTATATATACACATATGAGACATTACAGTCCAATTGCCCTAGCCTCCACTATAGGATATAGGGATCAAAACCCCTTGATTTCAACCACGAGTTGTGGAATCTCAGCTACCTGGTTTGGGTTGGCCTATAATCATCGATTACTCATGTACTAGTCCACCCTTCATACAGAAATTAAGTTCAAGATGAAAAACATACCTGTTCTAGATATAGTGCAGTTCTCACACTCAAGTATTACTCTTATCTTGGTACACTCTTAATCTATGCAGATGCTTTTTGTATGGATAACGCCCTCACCAGCCCCGCTATCTTTTCAATGTGGATTCTAGCTCTAAGTATAAACATTGGTAAGTCTCTTTTGGAACTTAACATTTTTCTAAATTGAAAATGTATTTTCAATAATTCTTACATTTTCTGACACTCTCCTGCCATTCCCCTATTCCAAAACCTGATGTTAGAGACTGGGATGAAGTCAATTAAAAAAAAAAGTGATAACTACCTGAATTAGGGGCTTTTATACAGTACCAGGATAGAGTGCGTATTAATGTAGATGGAGAGTATCATAAGACAGTTATCGTCAAGGGCAAGTGAGTGTGGTGTGAAAGACTGGACCAAGTGATCAGAAATCAAACCAGTGATTAGATGGACAGCCCTGGAGGTCAAGCAATAGCTATAAGTGTGAGAGAAGGTAAGTATGATTGGAAATACATATTTTCAATTTAAGAAAATATTAACTTTTTGTACTACTCTTTCTATGTTCACCACTAAAGATGGCTTTACCAGTATACTTAATAAGAGTCACTCATTACATAAGCCCTCATTCCTCACTGGAAGAAGCCAAAGATAAAATCTCTTAAAGACTAAATGAATGTAAACTGGCCTTCTCTCTGTGGCTTTACTTTTTTCTTTCTTTACTACTTTGCACTCTTATAAATCCAGATCTCTCATTTTATCCCATCAGAACAACTTTCATCGTAACACTATTCATTTACTGTCTCACTTCCTAGATTACATCATCTAATGTGCTGTACTTTTACTCCAATTGCTTAATTTTCTCCAAAATTATATTTAAATAAGCAAGCCCCATTAGTATAATTTACTTTATCTCTATGAGTCCTCTGAAAATTGCATTTAAGCTCAAAATTATCAAACATAACTGAATTCAAGCACCCATTAAACTCCATTTATTCCTAAAAACAGTTTATATTATTTTATTTGGAGAGACTATAAAGATAGGTTATATACACATGGAATTTTATAATATGTGAATTCATAGAAAAAAGAAATCTGTAGTTGTATGCACCATACCCCTCACCTAAAATGAAGGGGGGATGTATACCCCATCGCCCAGGATCTACGCCCCTGTATTCCATATTACATTTAGTACATGTTAATAAATAAATTATATATTTTTTTATTTAACAAAATGAATTAGTATAAGTAATATGATGAAATGTATTTAGGATAGGACATCTTTTGCTATTATTATTAGGGTTGCCAAAGTTGTAGCTCCTAAAAAAGAAGCACTTGCCAAGGCTGAGTCAGAACTTACAGTAGCCATGGAAGCTCTAGAAACTAAACGAGCTTCCTTAAAAGAAGTTCAAGCCAAACTAGCCAACTTACAAGAAACTTTAGAAACGAACAAACGTAAAAAGATGGGTAGGTATTATAGTACCCCCCATCACTAGAATGAAATTATATTATTTATTTTTAACAGTGCTTCCACAGGCCAGACACCCAGGATTTTGCAAAAGTTAATTTTTCAAGTCATTCCAAATCATTTGCTCATTGGCTAACACTTTTACAGAAATCTCACTGGACAAAAAGCAGGCAATTGTTGCATCTTTTGTGAAAACTAGATTTATGGCTGGCCACAAAACAGGTGTTGACATACTATCAACATTTTGTGAGTAAGTGTACTAATCTCGTATTGACAGAGCAACATTATATATGAAAGAAAGAAAATGGCTTGTAAGTGTGAAGTATGTATGTGAGATACTTGTAGGAAATTTGTTTGATGTCAGTGTTGATGCAACAGTTTAAATCCAGAGGTTAAAATAGCATAAAAAGCAGGTGGGAAATAGCTGCAAAACAAATTAAAGGCACAAAGAAAGAGAAAAAGAACGGATTGATTATGCTGTTTCACTGTAGAGTGATGAAGATGGAAGGTCTAGCTAATGGCATAGCTAGAGTTTTCAGCGCCGGGGACAAAGTCAGTTTTCGCGCCCCCTCGTGACAAAATGTAACCGATAATTCCTAATTATGTAACATCAATTTGGCGCCCCCAACCCCAATGCTGCGCCCGGGGACAGGTTTACCCCCTTGCCCCAGTAGCGTAGCTAGTGGGTCTAGCATTACTTTTGAGGATCCCTTGAATTTCATGACACTATAGGAATGATGCAGGTCGTCCAAGAACTAAAGTGTGAAAGAAAGACGTTCAAGACATTGTTGTAGTACTTCAACAGCAGTGGCGGCGCCAAGGGGGATTGAGCCCCCCAAATGAGCCAAGCCCCCCAATAATGTTATCTACATATATTCATAAAATATGGAAAACACAATTGTCGTTGTTGCTTAACAATTAACATCAAAGATACATAGATCTGTAGAACTCAACGTCTTGATTAAGATGAAAGATAGTTAGCCTGATAGCGACCTTACTTTTCCTCAGAGTGTATTAACTTTACATGGGATAATTCGTTTCTGCTATGTAAACTATGTCTTTATGTTATATTTCTTTTGATTTGTAGCTTTACTCTTAATGGTATGTTAAATGTTCAATCTAAGCTAATCTTGATTTTCTTTATTATTATGTATTACCTTGGGTGGAATTTAGGTGAGCTTCCTCTTTTACATATACGCATATTTTCATAAACAGATTATTTCTAATTTGTAATAATGAATTATTAATCAGAGTATGAGTTTCCAATGAAAACTGCATTGAAAACGCAATTCAAAATAGCACACCTTTCTGAAATGTACCTTGGTATTTATATTATTATAATTCACCATCCATACTTCATATTGATGGCATTTTGGGAAGCCCCTCTACAGTTTACCTCAGCTCCCCCAACGAAAATATCCTGGTGCCGCCACTGTTTAACAAGGCATGGGAATGATGTCTCTTCAATTTGGCAGTTCTTTAGTGTTGAATCCACAGCAACATCAAACATTTAAAATGAAAAAAGCTTGATGTAAAGCATTATGTTTCAGTGCTCTTGACAAGAACAGTTGTTTGCTTGCATTCTGTATGACTGTATTAAGGATTCTATGCACCATGTTACTCCAAGGAGATGCAAAAGGTTTTATGAACATAATAGGAAATGACATTTCTTATAAATATGATGATAAAAAAACTATTTCTACCTGTCAAAGATGTGCAACATTTTCTGCCATGTTAGTCAATGGCATTCAAGGAAGTGAAAGAGAGATTGAAGATTAAAGAAGAAGCTTTTGAAACAGCTACATGGTACTTTCATTAACTGAAGAACTGGGTTTCAGCTAGAACCTACAAAACGATCTGTCCAGATTACTGTAAGTGAGCTGCACTGAAAGTGCTAAGACTACCATTTGCCAAGGTGATAAAAATCATCTTAGTGATGCCAAGGTAAAGGTCTTTGTTTCTATTTAGGAAACAAAGAATGGGAACAAATAGCCAATAATACAACAAACTATGCTTGGTATTAGCCAATAGGCTAGAGGATGTGTTAACAATACAACACTACACGTACATCTTCTGAGATGGGCATCCACCAAAGTATACTGTGTACTATGGGAGTCAGAAACTTACAATATCATCACATGTGTGAAGTGTGTAAAACTCTGTGTGAATTTTAGTTTCACCTGAAAACACTAAAAATAAGATTTAATACATTCTTGATTGATGTTATATATTAAAGTCTCCCATACAGTGCAAATCCTAGATTCCTGGTCCATAGAAGCACTGTTAAAAATTAAACTTTACAAAATATACATGTTCATGATATACTAATATGTACAAAAAATAAAACAGCTTGCAAAAAATTCCAAATGAAAATTTCCTTACTGAAAATGAATATACATGATAAAGTACCAAAGAAGTTGTGAGATGAGTGATAGATTGAAACATTAGTGAGTTCATATTAAACCTTTCTTGACTTAATAATTAGGTTCTTCGTTTAAGTATTGAGAAGTACGTATATAAAGATGGAAAATAATAAAATGTTTTCATTTTGCAAAATTTTATATTCTATAAAATTATTAAACACAACATGATATCTTTTATTTCCAAAGCAATATGTACCTTTTCACACAGAAAGCTGTCTTTCCCAACCAATGCCTTAGAGATTTGCATATCACTAGCCTTTAGGCAATTCCCACCTAAACTCTTGAGAATGCTTTTGAGTTGTGCTACTGCATAATGATATTATTATGCACCAAAAGCCCTCTATCAACAGTGGGGCAAGAAAAACCTTTCTTCATACTTGCTCTCTCTGTGTCGAGGGAACTTAATTTATTTTTTCTTCAAACTATGAACACTTGTTCATGTAACATCATTTATTAGTTGTGATAGTGAATAACTTCCTCACACAGGTTATGAAATTGTGATGGCTTAGGGAGGTATATTCCCTGGGAAAGGTGTGGTAGCTGTCGTGTATTGGATAGTGGGTTCTCTTATGCTGCTAGGTACTTCAATTTTCTATCTAAACTCAGGAAATTTCTTGTGATTTTTACTACTGCATAATGATGTGATATGTTGCAAAAGCTTCCCACCAATAGGAGAAAATACAGCCTCCTTGCACACTACATGCATAAATGAATCTGAACTCATGCTACTTTTCCTATGGAGAGTTCAAGGGATACAAAGTTACACAAAGTGAACAGGCAGGATGGAAAGTGTCTGATGAGGGATGTATCTACTGGAAATACATTTTCAAGTAAGAAAAATGTTAGTTTCAAAGGCAATACACACTACTACACACAGAAAGCTAGAACTCCACATGGATAAGGTGGAGGTACCAGTGCAAGTTACTTAGATGAACTCTTTTTAAGAAGTGCCTCATCATAGAGAGAACTAGTGAGAAAGAAGGTTTGTGTTTTCCCCTCTCTTAAAAAAGAGCTTTTGCTGCATAATAACATCCTTGTGTGGTAGCTCAAATCATGAGCATTCCTATGAGTTTGAATGGGAATTGCCTAAAGGCTAGTGGCATGCAATTCTCTAAGGCAGATGTTTGGGAAAGATAACTCTGTGTGAGTGGTGACTATTTATTCAATTACATTGTCAGGGAAGAAAATAGTTAACTTTCTTCGGATTGCACATCATCAAAGTTTGCTTAATAATATCTAAAACTCATGTTTTCAAAATTTTCAGACCTGGAAAAAGAAGTTGAACTTTGTTCAAAGAAACTGGAACGAGCTGAACAGTTAATAGGAGGTCTTGGTGGAGAGAAAGATAGATGGAGCCTAGCAGCAAAGAAATTAGGTGAAGTTTACTGTAACCTAACTGGAGATGTTCTAATATCTGCTGCCATTGTGGCTTATCTTGGAGCATTTACTTCACAATTTAGACAAGTGAGAATCATCTTGCATAAATATTACAACAATTATATTTTATGTGCTCATTTAGATTGTTGAGAATTAATCCTTGTAATTCATTATTTATGAAGATTATTTCATTCCCTACTTTAAACATGTAATAATTATTTTGTTTAAACATATATTTGTCAAATTACCTTTTATTAATGGAATAGAAGATAAATACTTATTCAGTTGAAATATAAGATGATGAATGATGAGCTTTTTATGGAAAATATTTATCTGAAGTATTACTAAACATTACAAAGCAGTTTGTGGAAAATTCCTACTCATATTTAGAAATATTATTATTTTCGATACAGAATTTATTTGAAACTGATATTTAGCTGATTTTGGCTTTCTGACAAAAGAAACAATTTAACTTGTACACAGTTAACTGACGGATGCATAATCTTAAATCTATATGTTACTTTAATGAAGTTTAGCTTTGAATAAAAAAATATAAATTGATATTAAAGATAAATTTCAAGAATTAGTTTAGTTATCTTATTAATCAAAGAAAATTGTAAATTGTTATTGTGGAAAGGGAGTTATTAATATTTTCTTTACCTATATGAAATATATGTAAAATGCACTGAAGATATTATAAAGTTTTTGAACTACAAAACAATAAAGATCTTTTGTGAACATGAATCAGGTGTTAAAAAATAAAATACGGTGTAAAAACATAATCCTTTGGCAATAGTGAATGTCTATGAATTGTCTTCTTGTTATTACTGTATAATATATAAACTGAGAAAATTAAAAATAATATATTTCAACCCTTTATCAATATATTTTACACTCTGCTACTTTGTGTTAAAATGTTGCATGAATTCCTGTATATTTTTTCTTCTCAGAAATGTTTTAATAACATTCAACTGAAAGTTTTAGAAAATAGCATTTCAAATTTATCTCTTTTCTGCTACAAAATAAAAGCTGTTTTTACATGTATATTTTCAGGTTGAATTTTGTAGTTTTAAATGGCAGGAATATCCAAAGTCAAATACTGTTTTTCTTACAAACAGCATTATTGATTTGCCAACTCTCGTTCACTAAATTGCTGGCCTAGCATAACCAGGTGGTTATGGTACTTCACTTGCAATCGTAGGGTCACAAGTTTGAATCTTCATCCAACTAAACATGCTCACCCTTCCAGTTGTGAGGGCATTATAATATAATGGTCAATCCCACTATTCTTTGGTAAAAACATACATCCTAAGAGTTGATGTTGGGTGGTGAGACTAGCTGCCTTCTCTTCTAATCTTTCATAGCTAAATTAGAAATAGCTATCGCCTTCGTGAAGCTTTGTGTAAAATTCCAAGCAAATCAAACCATTAAACTGTTAAAATTGTAAGAGCAGTGTTTTTCATACTAGTGTCAAAATAAAACAAAAGTGCTTCATAAAATTTAGCAATAGTTGTTTGTTAAGTTCTTAGAAAATGTAAAATAAATAAAAACTGTTCTTGTATTCATTTTTTTTCTTTACAAAAGGACCCCATGATGTTACAGACCCTAGTCTGAGTCAGTAGCTGAATAATTCTTACTCTTGCTTTTTCATCCTTGGCCTCATATAAATTAATTCAAGCATTGAACTTCAGACTGTTCAGGACTCAATTCATTGGATTGTCCAGTATTGTTTGGCTGCACAAACTTTTGGTATATTTGTTGTCTACTCATTATTTGCACCAGTTTTTACAACATACTTACTTGATAAGCTTAGCAAGATATAAATCTAGTACTTTCAAATATAATTTTTGATTAACTACTGTGCAAAATTGTTAGAAGAAAGTCAAAAATTAGATTTCAGTCTATGTCCAATAGGGTGCGTCAAAAAACAAAAAGTTGTAACACTCAGTCGCTCGCTTATAATTTGATTACATTCAATGAAAAAAATATGCTAGCGTAACAATCAATCCAATACATTAATATTTAGGGGTTGCGCAATGCGCACAAAATAACAACGTGCTTCCGGAACCAAACGAAAAGTTGGCATTAGTGAAAGGCTAGCTTGGCTTTAGACAGAACCCAGATCAGTGACCGAAAAGCCGCGCAAATTTTGCTTCCTTTTGCAGCTCATATTGGACATAATATCGAGGATCTTGCCATTAGCCCAAGTTCCATAAGGAGGAAACGAATTACTAACTGTACTCTTCTAGCAGCTGAATTGAAGGAAAGTTTTTCTCCAAACGTTCCTTTGACATTACATTGGGATGGTAAGCTGATGCCTGACTTGGTTGGCAGAGAGAAGATCTAACGTTTGGCAATTTTAGTTTCAGGTGAAGGTGTATAGAAGATTCTTTCAGTGCCCAAGATTGATAGTGGGGATGCAAATTCAGTAGCTTCTGAGATCGGATCAGTTTTAGTAGAATGGAATGTAAGAGACAGAATTAAATCGCTTTGCTTTGACACCACGGCAACCAATACAGGATCCAAATCTAGCGTCTGTCTGAGGATTGAAATGTTACTTGAACGTGATCTCTTGCACCTTGCCTGTAGACATCACTTTTTGGAGATTCTTCTGAGCGCTGTATTCTCTACTCTCGTGATAGAGACATCAAAAAGTCCAGATATTACTTTGTTTTTAAACTTTAGAGATTGTTGGCCTAAAATTAATAAAACTAAGTACATAACAGCAGTAGAAGCAATGCCACTCCGAATACAGCCTTGGAAGGATGATATTATTCAATTTTGTCAGAATCTCCTTCAATCTCATCAACCACGGGACGATTATAAAGAGCTCTTGGAATTAGCTGTCATTTTTCTTGGATCTCTTCCACACGGACGTTCTTCAGTTTCTTTCCGTACTTCTGGTGCTGTACATCGTGCACGATGGATGGCTCGAGCAATATATTCTCTAAAAATTTGGATGTTCCAAGAGGAGTTTGGTAGACTGCAACCACGGTCTGCTTCATCTCGTGTTTCATTTGACGCACATTTCTGCAGCAAACTTGGCGATTTGTGTGTCTTTATAACTAAACATTACTTGCTCTCATGGTTTACAGCTAAGGATGCTTCCGTGACAGTTCAAAGGGACCTTACACTACTCAAGGAACTTGCATTGCATGAAAATCATATGATTAAGGTAGTTAGTACATAGGCAATGAATCGGCATTTATGGTATTTATCTGAGGTTGCAGTTGGGCTTGCGCTCTTTGATGACGGTATAACGAATAGCGACAAACTCAAGATGGTCTCAAATATGAATACCGTGAAAGGATCTCCTAGGCCAACTCCGCGTTTAACAGTTGATGCTGCAAGCAATGCTGTTTCCAGAAAACTTCCAGATTGTTTTACCTCGGCAACGAACAAAATTTTCTACCATCTGGATATTAGTAGCGCATTTTTATCATTACCACCGAAAGAGTGGAGCGCCTCCAAAGAGTACAAACAAGGAAAGGACAGAGTAAAGAAACTTTTGTGACAAATGACGCAGCTGAAGAGGAGTAACTTTAATTCAACAGTTTACGGCAAGGGCCGCACCAAGAGCGAAGATCAATTTCAGTATATGATTCAGGTGGCAGAAGAACATCGGCGAACATAATGCGAAGGTGGCAGGCAAGATAAAACTTCAATGAAATAAATTTTTCTTTCAAGTTTTTATGTTTTTGCTAATTGTATAATCAATAAATATTAAATAATTTCTTTAAATAATTTAATTACCATTAACAATGTAATGTAGGGTAAATTTAAGGAACATAGTGAACTTTGCGAGGGATGCGCGACCCCTAAATACTTCGCGATTGAAATGAAACTTTGTCTATGTTCTTTTCTCATGCAGTGGCACAACTGAGCAAAAAAATTGGGACATTTTAATTTTATCCTTTATCCGCTGACGCACCCTAATGTCCAAAGAATAATGGAAAGGAAATAACAGGTGAAACATCATAATTTTATCAGTCTTCCTATTTAGTACAACAAAAACTCAGTGAAAGTGCTTGAGTTCAGCAAACAATTAGTATATTTCATGTGTTCCCCTTTTGTTTTAGTAACAGCAGACAGTCTTTCAGGCATTGTTGCAATATATTTAATCAAAGCATCTTCTAGGATTTTACTCCCATAAAGTTTCTTTGGAAGTAACTTTTGATTTGACAAGTTTTTGATCTTTCAAATTCTAGATCTGTTGGATTGGATTGAAATATGGGCTCCTTGGAGACCATTGCATTATTTAACTAACTTCAGCAGCTTCTTTCTTAGCTAAGTAATTTCTGCATAAATTGGATGAGTGTTTGGGGTCGTTATCTTCTTGGCAATAAAACCTTTATCAATAATACACAAACCACCCGGTACATTGTGATGGATCAGTATCAGATGGTAGTTGCATTGATCCATTTGTCCATCTATTTGCAAGTATCTCCTCTTGCCTCACCAAAAAAACACCCCCAAAACATCACATTACCTCTTCCACTCTTCATGGTAGGTGCTGTACATTTGAAGTATATTTCACCTTTCTTCCACCAGATATAAAACCTACACTTTGAACCATATATTTCAAAATTGGACACATCCATCCACAACACCCCATTTCAATCATCAACAGTCCAGTTTTTGTACTTTCCAGCACATTTCAGTCTCTTAACAATATTTGGAAATCAAAGTAACGGTTTTTCTAATTGCTTACACAACCAGATATTCCATTCACATTGAGTCTTCTTGATACTGTAGATCTGGACACTTTTCTGTCATTTATTTCATGCTTGAGATCAATGGCAATTTTCCTTCTGTCTCGAAGGCTGTATTAATGAAGATATTTTACTTCAGTATTATTGAGTTTAGGGGTTCTGCCTCTTTCTCTCCTAATTTCAAATTTACCGTTGGTTTCACAATTTAGGATGTACTTGACAGTGTTTGGGGAGTATTTTAGATTTGCAGCAATATATCAGAGAGTATAAACATCATTGCTTAAAGTCTTTTATGAATGCTCTGGTCTACTGACAATTCTCTGTTTTTTTGGCCATTGCATGATAATAAAACTTAATACATAGTTTTAAACATTATTTTTATCAAAGTTTATTTGTGGAGTACTATTAAAATATTTTCTTTTAGCCAGGGCCAGATTAAGGGCAAATGAAGCCTTAAGCACAGCCCAACAATGGTACCCCTATTAGCCCCTCCATTGCTTAAATGACAAAACACTAAGATTCCATAAGTGCTGAAAGTAAAATAAAAGTTTGAAAATTTATAACCTTCTTCAGCTTTCTTCCAGCTCAGACCCCACAACTATATTAAATAAAAACTTTTTATTTTATTTATTTAACAGATTGCACATGGATCAAAATCAAGCAATGACTGAGGCCTTTTATTTAGAAATGATGAGGGATATTACTTCTTTGATTAATGATAATTAAAATAGTTGTTTTCACTTTGAGTTAACAATTATCACTTTGATATTAAAAATTATCAAATTGATGTTCACAAATTCACACTTTGATGTCATCGAAAATTAAAAATTTACTCAAAACCCTTTTATTCAAAAAATTCTCACTTTGATGTTAACAATTTCTCAAGCTGAACTTAAAACCCTGAAAGCAAATTATTTACTTATACACCCTTGTGCAAATTAATTGAAACAAAACGGAAAATTACGATTTTTTTCAATTTTTTGCATTTTATTTCTGAGAATTCAAAAATTACTCACAAATTAATACATGATATGACTACCTTTATTTTTCAGAAAATCATTAATCCGCTTTGGCATCGAGTCCACGAGTTGACTGCAATCTTTACTAATGTTTGGTCAGCAGTACCACACTTCAATTATAGCCTCAATTAACTTATCTTTTGTAGTACAGTATTTTCCCGAAATCTTTCCTTACAAATCGCCCAAACATTTTCAATAGGATTTAAGTACGAAGAGTTTCCAGGCCAGTCCAATACCTTTATTCGCGTTGTAGTCATAAAATTCTTCACAAGTTTCGATGTGTGACACGGAGCCAGATCTTGCTGAAAAATGCCAGATCTATCTGGAAATCTCTTTTCAATTCTGGAGCAACTCTTCTCTACAAAACTTCGATGTACTGTGGTCCTCGCATCATACCTTCTACGATATGCAAGTCTCCGACGCCATAGTAGCTGAAAAAAGCCCCAAAATATCTTCTTCAAGGGATGTTTAACGAACTGATTAATGTGAGATTCTCGAAGTTTCTTACCTGGAGATCTGCAAACATGCAGACTTCTTTGACCCTATACGAATAAATGAGTCTCGTCACTGAATAACATCTTCCTCCATTGTTCTTGCATCCAGTTCTTGTATTTCATACCCCGTTGATACCGTTTTTTCTTCATTCATTTTGGTAAGAAGTTGTTTTTTGACTGGTCTCCTTGCCCTTCTAACGCAATTTCGAATAACGTAGCATTCCTCAAAATTTCGTTATATATCCCAAAAATAGATCGACCGTACTGCAAAACACAGCTAATGACGCCGTTTGTGTGAAAAAAAATGACTATTAAAGGAAATCGGTGAGTCCAGAGAGCCTACACCAGCCGCCATGCTGAAAATATTTTAAAATGACCATTTGTTTCAATTAATTTGCACAAGGGTGTACTTTAATATTTATTTAAATTGTGAAAAGTTTTATTCTAGATTTTTAATTGCAAAGATTTTTATCAAATCCTCAAAACTAATTTGGCATAACAAATCTCCTTCTGTACTTAGCAGAAACAGGGCATCCAGCCTGTCTTGTCATATAGTTGTTCTGTTGGGATTTTTAATATGCATGAGTTGAGAAAATGAACACTCAGCTGTGCAATTTGTGACCATTAATGTTAAAAATATATGCAACGCAATGTCTGCATTTGGAACAGCACACTCAATTTTATCTTCTGAAATTATATTATAAAGTTCAGCATGACTGAATCTGGTTTTCACAGTTTTTGTTGCACTGAACTTATGGCGCACATATGAGTGAAACTGGTGAAGATTGGCAGAGAGATTAGTGTCCAAGTCCTCATGGGTAATCATCAACTAGCTTTTGGGAACACTGAGAGTACCTTTCAGTTTCAGCAGATGAAGTGACATCATTTGGCACATCACTTAGGAACGAAAATCTGTTTGCTATTTCTTTGTAC
Source organism: Tachypleus tridentatus (assembly GCF_004210375.1). Lineage (NCBI taxonomy): Eukaryota > Metazoa > Arthropoda > Merostomata > Xiphosura > Limulidae > Tachypleus > Tachypleus tridentatus. The sequence continues at coordinate 40,699,358 of NC_134832.1, read as the reverse complement.
ACCTCTTCTCTTCTTCTCATCTAGGTTTCTACTTTGTCAACAATTGTGTAGAAGGTGGAGAAACAAAATTTATCTCTGGCATTCAGATCTACTTTTTGTACATCTCCATCATTGAGTACCTTCTTTCTGACATGTTTTCGAGTTTGAACTGTGCTGTAATCAACATCTGGTAGTATTTCCTTTCCAACTGCTTCAAATCTTTCAAAGTTGTCCCTTAAAGTGCGTAGTTGGTCAGCTAATGACCTGTACAGATCTGCACAGGTTTTTAAGTTCATATCCTCATTTTTCAGAACTTGACTTGCTTTATGAAACTTTTGCAAAATTTATCCCACATGATCAACATAAAAACAAATTCTAGCTCTTGCATCTCATTTGCAATATTGTCTGCTTCTCTTCTAGTATCTCCCTTTTGTGACTGGACTTCAACTACACATTATAAAGCTTCTAAAATCTTAAAGAAAGACTTCAAAATTGCTGTTGTTGCCATAGCATGTGCCTCCCATCTGGTATCAGAGAGGGATTTTAACACACTTTCATTTCCAAGACAAACTTTAAGAATTTTCCATTGGCTGTTTGAAGCTGAAACAAATGTATAGAGAAATGCATTGTAGAGAAAAATTAACTGCCACTTGCCAGCAGTGAGTGGACTGCACAGAACACATATATGGCAAACTTATTTTCTTCTAAAATCTTTTGCTGCATCCCCTTATAATGCCCAGACATGTTAGCAGCATTGTCATAACACTGACCCCTACATTTTGAAAAATTAAGTTTGCAAACTTCACAAGTACTGCAATATCTGGTTTGCCATTTCCTCATCAGTATGGCTTTTCAGTTCCAAAAGGGTTAAAAAAGCAATCATTAGACTGCCCATCTTTTAAGTATCGAGGTACAACACTTAACTGATCTATGTGTGATAGATCTGGCATCGAATCAGCTGACAAGTTAAAATAACCTGAAGAATTTACTTCATCAACAATGAACGCATGGATCTTCTGAGCCATTTGTTCAGTTAGTTCTTCACAGGTGGTTTTGCACAAGTAAAAGGATTTCCTTTCCCAAATTTCCATATTTCAAAATGTGCCCTGCTAAAATGAATCAAACTGACTTATGAGCTCAAGCAGATTTAAAAAATTCCCATTCTGCAGTGAACCAAATTTTTCATGTGTTCCTCAAAAAGCCAGGCCACATTCAGCTAACATACGAATAAGAGCTACTATACGCTCCAAGACATGTTCCCAGTAACTGCACTTTTTTAATTTGTTTTTCCAACTCTTGTCACAAGCCTAAACCTTGTCTGCCAGTTAAGTATGTTAGCATAGATTCTCAGTGGATATTACTTCTTTCATGATGATCAATTGCAATAATATTTCGCCAGTCACTGAACCCTTCTCTTTCAACAAAATGTGAGGAAAATTTAGGGGTAAACTTTTTGCCCTAAACTAACCCTGTTGACGATGAATACAATAACAATTCTTTTTTGTATTGCTTTTACCCCAAAGAGAAGTTTTTGCAAACAGTATCTCTTTGGTTTGTCACTATTGAAAGTCCGGCAAGATTTGCAAAATGGCCTATTGTGATGTTGACAGTTGGTGGGTCCACAAGCAATCCAGTAAGCCACTTCATCAGCAGAGAAATCGAGCCACAACCCTGGATGTTTTGTAGACTGAAGCATTTTACCATAGTCCAGTACATTTTTATTTTCAGCAATTATTTCAACTTCAGACTGTCTTGTAGAGTAACTTGCATCAACATTAACACTAGATATATCAGAAGAATTTACAAGCAAAGTAAGATCAGTTGTGAGACTTGTGCCAGTTGAGTGAGCCTGTGACACCTCAACATCATCATGATGTTCTGACCTTGAAGTGGACAAAGTGGTATTTGTAGGTTTGGAGCTTGGTTTAACTTCAATCTTGTCAGAGTAAGATGCAGTACAAGTGACTTTTGGTGGCGGACATGGGTTTTGAATTGGAAGATCATGTTGTGTAAGTTGAGTGGAAAAAATTAGTCAGCTTTCCAGTCTTGGCCACCAAATCCAAAGCCTTTTGTTGGTTCTTTTTTGCCAGTTTTCTCTTTTGTGCATCACTTAATTGAACACGTTACATTTTGCAGTCTGGAAAATACAGAAACAAAAAAACACAAAAGAATATGGATCATATATAGTTATAATTATTAGAAAAACACTGAAATTCATAAAGAAAAATGTTGGTAAGACAGTCAAACATACTAAACTCAAAGTCTGCATTTATACAAAGACTGTCAGAAAGTTATCCTAGGACCTAGGTCTATCAGCACATAAACATTAATTCATAAGTGCCTTTATTGATTTGCTGCATTCTTATTGGTTGAAAACAATTCGAGACTGGCTCTAATTTTTAATTAGTTTTCAATCATTGCAAAAGTTTCATTAAGGTTGTTGCAATGGTAGCTGTATGCAAGAAGCAATGTCGGTGATAATATGCAAATCCATTGAGTAAAAACGTATTCCAAAACAATTTGTGATCAACAACACATACTGTAAACCCTATATATACAATGATCATTCTGTACTGGTACACATACATAACATATAATCAGTTTTAAATTGTACTGCATATTGAACTACTAAATACTGGGTTAGGCCTAGGCCGGAGTATCCTAATCCTTATCAAATATCTGAAGAATGAGTTGTAACCTGAACTTTGAACTCAGTTTTGACCTGGGGACTTTAGATGAGCAAACAAACTATACATCAACAATATAGGCATATGTCTGAAATATTATCTGCATACCTGGATGCGAAGGTAAATTTAAAACAACGGCCTTAAATTGAGAATAGTCCACTTTATTATTCCAGGCTACAGTAGCATTTCCAGTGTAGTTGCACTAAATTAGTTATAGTATTTAGGCTAACGTTATTGACACTCGTTCTCAGATAACAACACTAACGAAATGTTGTTCGCTTCTCTACGTAAAAAAATTTCTCTACACAAACGAGCCGTTTTACATATATATTTTCTCTACAAGTGGGTTTTCTCGACATCACTGAACACTAACGATAGGCCTAATGCATATACATTGCAACTGAGGCCACTAACGTTAAGCCTAGTACTCAGTACTAACTTTGCTCACATGAACTTGTTCAATTTATGTACTTCTTAGATAACCCTAAACTTATTTTGTTGATTTATCGGTTCTTTACAGTACCTTTGTATAATCACGGTTCCACAGTACTGTTCTACAATTAGCAGTATATTGTATACATAACGACGTTAAGAATCTTGTTGTCGTTCATGTCTAAACCTTACACAATTTGGCCTGAAAAATCACCTTTAAAATGCTACGATCAGTCAGTTGTTTTCCCAGCTTTTCAGAAACGTAACAGAACACATACTGATCTGAATTTATTGTCGCTAAATAGTTGAATTACACCTAAAAGTTTGTCATCGTTGTCTCTGTGTTTTTTATCAGGGATTGTTCGTTCGTCTCTAAAAATATCACCAGAGGGCCAGGCTGGGTCAGGGCATTAGACATCAGGATAGAATCAAGGAAGATGTAAGGAGAATATAATTTTGATCTCCATTTTTGGGTGTAAAAATGGCATATTTGACAAAATTTTGTTGGCTATTTATGAATTGGGATAAAAACAAGGGTGCCCGGTCTTAAATCACATTTAAGACTGGGTACCTTATATTAAACCCTAAGTAAATCTCAGATTCAGATAGTTTTATATTAATACTTATTCACAAAGGAATGCATACATGCCCAACTACTCTTATAGGTTGCATGTAATCTATGAACAGTGGCATTCCCTTCTAAATTTTTTTTTCTTGGTATGATAAATTTCAAAACATGTACTCACACACAAAGATTTTTTTCACAGCAAGTTAGAACCAAAAAAAAAAAATACGGCCCAGAAAAGCCTCAGTGAGAAACACTTATAAAAAATATTACAAACACACATGAATAATGCAATACTAATGCAAATAAAACAAAACAAACGAAACAATAACCCAAATATAGCATACGAAAACAGAAACTGAAGAAAACATAAAACTAGACATGTCTCTGTACACATTTGTCACCATTTCCTTTGACTTATGTTTCTGTGGTATTATTCTCTTATTTTTCTGTAGATGTGACTGAATAAAGCAGTAAAGGGTAAAACAAAACAGTACTACTGCCTATAATTTCTTATAAATAGCCACAGCAGAAGGTCAGACATCATTACATACGATCATCTTTTACCTGAAGTTTTATCAATATTTTGTTCTACTCTTTACAGTAATCTTTTGCAAATCAATGACTTCTTACTTCAGACACACAGTTTAGTAGTTTTTCGAAACTTTAGTCACTCACTGAGCCAATAAAAGTATTTTTGTTTTTTTTTACAATGCAGAGTAAAGTCGAACATGGCAGATAAGGACAATTACAAAAAATCGACTGCAGTTGAGTGTGGCATGATAGCTAGGGGAAAATTCTGTGGTGCTCCCTTTCCTTGGTGCCTAAGCACGTGCTTATTTTGCTTAATGTTTAATCCAGGGCAGACTAGAGCTCCAAGCAGCTGTGGTGTCCACAAGAGTCAGCAAGTACTTTTGGACTGATTCTAAGGTCGTGCTTGGCTACATCAACAATGACATGTGTCACTTTCACACACTCATGGCAAACCAAGCCCAAGCTATCAGAGAAATCTCAGTCCCTCAGCAATGGAACTATGTTTAAACAGATCAGAGTCTGACCGACCATGCATCACGTGGTCAAACTATACATGATCTATGTGGTGGTAACTGGCTCAAGGGACCTTCCTTTTATGGGAAAAGTGTGATGTCAAGCCAACTCAAAGACTCACAATCTAACACCAGATGACCCTGAATTGAGAAAAGGCATAGTACTCTTCTCTTCAGCTCAAAAGGGTTACTTTCTCTCACATGCTTTGAGAGGTTCTCTAGATGGTCAAAATTGGTAACAGTGGTATCAGCACTCCTGAAAGTTATATATTAGAAACAGACCACCTCAACAGTAGACACTTTCATAAAGGAGCAAACAGCAGAACATGTGATACTGTGCATGGTACAAGAAGACCATTTCTATGAGGAGCTGCAAACCCTGCAGGACCCCAAAGGAATATTGAAAAGAAACAATCACCTCTGCAAACTTTATCCATTTATTGCTCAAGATGAATTAATTTGGATCGGGGATCACCTCAATAGAAGATTTTGACTTTGGAAGGAAGCATCCAACCATCCTTCTGAGACACAGTCAATGAGCTCTATTTCAATGGGTATTTGATTGTAGGTTGTACAGCTGCCATCTCCTCTGTGATATATAAATACATGAACTGCCATTGCTTATGGGGAGAGTGCCAAATGCAGATGATGGCAACCTTGGCAGAACATGATCAACTCCTCCCTTCCATTTCACCATGTTTGATTGCTTTGGCCCATTCATTGTGAAGAAAGATCGTAAATAATTAAGAAGTACGGTCTGATTTTTACATGCTTGGCATCATGTGCTGTCCACATGAAGATACTGGATGATATGAGCACCTACACATTCATCAATAGTTTGTGGTTCTCCATCGCATTGAGGGGGAAAGTGCATCAACTGCATTCTGACCGAGAAAGCAACTTCACAGGAGCCTGTAAAGAATTTACCAAACTCTTAGAGGAATGCGAGAAAGGCAAACTCAAAAACTTTCTGATCAGCCATGGATGTGAATTTGTCCAGCATGTTCCCCAATCCAGCCACCTGGGTGGCATTTGGGAGAGACAGATTTGATCGATTCAAAGCATCCTTACAGCTCATTTTCACACTACCGCTGGGAGACTTGACAGCTCATCACTGTGAAGGTTTTTCTACAAGGTTGTTGTAAACAGTCGCTCCTTGTCAGTGGAGAATCTTAATGATCTGCTAGGTCCAATTCCCATCACCCCAAACTTGTTAATTTTTTATTGTTACAGTTTCACAGTGTGGATGGTATGGATGTAGTTCATCACATTAAATTCCATTTAAACATCAGTGATCGTCATGTAGGTTCATATGGGGTAACACTTATGGCATGCCCTCGGTACAAGTTTATAGAATTCTAAACATTGATAAGTATTCTCACTCTGGCTTAACAGGGATCAGTGAAGTAATGCCATAGTGTTGGAATCTAGATACTGTAATGGCATGAAAGAATTAGTCCCTTAAAATGGAAAGAATCACAAAATATTCTATTACTTAATACTTTTGCACAGTACTATATAATACATAAGTGTATTTGTGTTGGCATTGTTTACTTATTGTGAATAAATAATGTACAAATAAAGATGTATGACAACAGTTCCTAAATTGTGGGTTGCAAAGATTTCAGAGAAAGTGACATAACTTTATTTTTAACTTATCTATAACATTTTTTGGATACAATTAGCTTTCATTGATTTTGTTCTGCCTTCAATATGCACAAATGCTTTTGCTCACTCCTAGCCTTGAGTCTCCCACATAAAGTTCTGTTTCCACATGGTTTTGATGTGCTGTATCATACAAATGAGAATGTGAGAACTTTCACCAATAGGTTATTAGTTTTAAAACACATTGAGTTGTCTAGTGTGTCTTCCATGATGAATCAAACCCCAGATTTCAATGTCAATCTGTAATTTTACCACTGTCCCACCAGTGCAAAGCAATATGCCCTTTTGGTGCAGCTGACTCCCTGTCTCCTCTCAGTTTGGCCCTCGAGTTAATGATGTATCCTTTTTTCTCACTCTAAAACTGCTAAGATGTAGGCATTATTTAGGAAAAGTGTCTACATAGTCATTACATGTTGTGAAACTATTTATTGTTGGATTTCGATTTTCCAACAATCCTGCTACGTATTTCATAAAGACGTAACTTCCGTACTTTCAGTAACTTCCACATTGTCTTGTTTTAGACATCGAGATGTTGTTCACACTAGTCTAACATCTACATTAAGATGAGGTTTGTCTTTTTTTAGTTGGGATTAGTGATAGTTTTTGTTTGGTGGGTAGTAGAATCTTTCATATAGCTTGGACCTTCTTTTGTACTTGACACACCTCTGCTTATGTTTCTCACTCATGACAGAAGGGATTTTTGTCTTTTTTTAAATTCCTTTACCTACATTTTTACCCATGCTGTTTTGAATCTACTGACTTCTTTTTCGAAATTTTGAGACTAGGTCTCTTGGGTATGTTTCTTTCCTTCACTTTCTTGTTCATTCCCTGCTTCTTACATTTATGTTTTTTTACTTCCTATCCTTATATGCATGTCCCGATTCCTTTCACTGCTATTTTGGTGCATCCGTACCTCACCCTCCTTCCTTTATAACCTCATGTGAATAAGCATAACTTTATGCTGTATTACTTTATCAACTCATAAGGTCTGAAGCTTCTTTCTTCATATTTGTGGGTCAGATCCTCTGTCTTCTGTTCGCCTTTCATACATTTAAATTTTCTCACCTTCATCTTACATTATTTACCCTTTTCTGCCATTTTTCCTCCTTTCACTTTCTTTCTGTGGTAATCCCTCTTTCCCCAGAGGGTTTTCATAAATGTTCATTCACTTATCTTCGCTACAATTTTTTATCTTCCTCAGCCTTTTCACTTCATATCTGATCAGTTGCTAGTATAGTATTTGTTAGGGGATGATGTTCTTATTCCTTAAATGCTTTTATCTCAATTTTACCTTACATATCTTCATCTGGTTTCTTTATTCTGTCAATGTGATTTCACTGGATGACTTTTTTCTCTGGAGCAATTTTTGGGATCACATCCCAATGCTATCCCTTATCTCCACTTGTTTACCAGTACTATCATGTTCCTTCTTTGCTTCATTCTGTCTCCCTGCCTTCTTGCTTCCCTTTTCTCCAT